>NC_035433.2:2128393-2431503 GCF_002127325.2 Helianthus annuus
TATAAAAAAAAATATGTTAGAATTTCTTCTTCAATTCTTTTTTTTTAACAACAATCTATATAACTTCCTACCCCACATCATTGTCCATTGTGGTACTCAAAACCTCGACTTCACCTCACCTTACCTTATGGAAAGCGACGTTATTGTACACACCCTGGTACGTACCACTAGACGAAAAGCCGTTTGCAAGATGTTGCAATTTCTAGCAACCACACATGAAGCTTTTGGCTTCCAAAAAAACATTCATGATTTTATGTATTTTGTTCCAAGCAAGTGGGATGTAGCCTTTGGCTTCCAAATTGTGGCAGACACAATCGATATGTCATCATCTTCATTAAAACAATAAACATCAAATGAAGAGTCGAACTATTTCTAAGAACCACACATGAAGTTTCCATGTAATTTCCCACATATGCATATATATAGAGTCCCTATGTACAACCATACAGCATAACACATATCCATCACTCTTAAATACAACATATTAAATCTATCTCTCTAAGTTGTGTGAAATATGAAGAATATGAAATCAAACTCCATTTTGTCTCTTGGTTTTCTTTTGTTTATGCTTATTTTCTCTCATCCATCATCAACTCATGCTCAAGAAGTTGGTAATGCCTTATGCCCACAACATGATTTTTGTGTAACCTAGTAGTTTACATGCATGTGTTTTCTTTTTTAACTTTAACTAGTGATCATTTTTGTGTTGTAGAGGATCAAAGCGGATTTGATTATTTGAGAGGTAGCACGATGGGGCCGGATAGATGGGGTGCGATGAGGAATGATTGGTCGTTGTGCAGCAATGGGACGATGCAGTCTCCCATTGATATGTCGAGTCGAAGGGTGGTGATGGTGGACCATCCTAAGAATCTATACAGAAACTATAAGCCTTGTAATGCAACCATGCTTAACAGAGGTCATGACATTATGGTAATTACTATTTCATAAGTAATCAATATGTAAGGGATCGTTTGTTTACCTCTTAACGGGGCTCTTAATGGTTCAGACTGTTTGTTTCGCGAGCAGATGTATGAATGGTTCAGACATTTGACTCTGAATGGTTAAGCAATATACCGAGTCTGAATGGTTAAGACCTCTAATCTGAATTGGTCAGACATTTGCCTCTGAATGGCTAAGCATTGTACTGGCTCTTAATGGTTCAGACCTCTTACTGATTCAGCACTTAATGATTCAGATCTCTTACTGGTTCAACACTTAACTATTCAGAAGTTGCCAACCAACCCCAAAACTTGTATCATTTTTTTGTTGTATTTACATGTTTCATATACTCACTGAGATTTACAATGGATTTAATGTTCCAGGTTAAATGGATAGGAGATGCAGGATCAATTATCATCAATGACACTGAGTATGCTTTAAAACAAGCACATTGGCACTCACCTTCTGAGCATACCATCAATGGCATAAGGTTTACTTACTTTTTCTATTTTATTTTCCAAATATCGTAGTTTTATTGTTGAGCAAATTTACTCATGAATTTATGAACAGGTTTGACATGGAACTACATATGGTCCATTTAAGCATCGACAACAAAATAGCTGTCATTGCTGTACTTTATACAATCGGCAGACCTAGCCATTTTCTTTCTAGGGTAATTATTCAATTATTTTATGTTCTCGTGTTTACTTCCCCTTTTTTTATATCTTGAGTCTAAACGAGCCATGCCGTGAATGAGCTATACGAGGTCGACCTACGAAAATCTCAAATCAAGTCCAAGTCCAACATGAGTTTGAGCCTATAAAACTAATTATATGGGAAGGTTTAAATAAGAACGTTAAATATTGCGAGAATCGTAAGAACAAATGAAAAAAAAAATCGCAAGAACTTGGTCAAAAACAATTAAAATTCAAAAATTTCTTTTACACTTATGATTATTAGTCGAATACAATATTAGAAATTAAATTTACACCTTTAAGTTGACGTGAATTCGTAAAATAAACACATGTGTAAGTTTGCCATTTACGCGTGTAAATTTTTTTGTATTTTCACATGTGTAAAAAATCTAATAAGAGTTGTTTTGAAAGGAAAAATGAATTATTTGATGGTGTAAATTCCTTTTTTGATGTTGTATTTTAAATTTTAATTACAATAAGGTTTGTATTAAAAAAATTGGTTTTGATTGGTTTTTCCATTTGTTCTCACGATTCTCACAATATTTAGCGTTCTCAATATAACCCTCCCCACTAATTCTAAATGTAAATAAATTAATTAATAACTAATAAATGAGCAGAGCTCGAGCTCTAAAAATAGAGCTTGAAATAAGCTAAGCCTGGACTCAAGCTCCATTAGTTAAAATAATCAAGTTCAAACTTATATGAACACGAGCTCAGCTTGACTTGTATGAACCCTGACTTAGCTCGACTTACATTTTCTCTTACATTTTTATCTTTTGATTTGCAGTTGGCTTTAAACATATCATCTATGATAGATCGAAAGGGCATGCGTGAACATAGTGGGATAGTAAATCCTAGAGAGATTCAAATGAGCAGTAGGATGTATTACCGATATATCGGTTCACTCACGGTCCCTCCTTGCACCGAGAAAGTTGTTTGGACCATTAGCAGAAGGGTAACACTCATATATTTATAATTATATACATGGATTATTATTTATTTTTATACTGAATGCTGATTTTATGTTCATATAGATAAGAACAGTTTCAATACGTCAAGTTAAATTACTTCGGGAGGCTGTAAATGATGTAAGTATATATTAGTAGAATCAAGTGAATGCCGAAGTTTATTGTTTTCTTTCTCTCGTGTGAAGTAAATAAATGCTAATTGACATTTATGTCGCAGTATGCAGAACATAATGCAAGACCAGTACAACCAGACAATCTACGAGACATTCTTCTTTATGCCCAAGCTCGAGAGAGGAAATAGGAACGAAAACATACACACTCCATTAATGTTTTGTAATACATGAAATCTATATATATTGGATTTTTCTTAGATTCATTTAAAAGATTGGTTTCTACTTGTACCCTCTTCATATCGTGAGATTATCTGTTCTAATAAAAGATTCCACAAAATTTTATGTGGCATTTTCTCCTTTAATGTAGGTCTTTTGTTATTAATTATTATTATTAACTAGCGGTAGGACCCGTGTGCAAACATGAGTCGTTTCTTAGAAAACCCTGCATAACACATATTGACAGAGAGTAAAAAAATATTTAGTGCAGACTTACAAAATTGATATAAACTAATGGTCAATAGGTTTATTCAACAACAATTCCATTATGTTGAAAGCAAACCATTGTTGTCTATTAACTGTTAAAAACCTCTATTGCTTTCCAACAGACTTTCGTAAAAACTGTTATCCATTATCTCCAACAGAGCTTGCCAGATGAATAGATAGTAAACATATATGCATGTTAGTCAACCCATGTTAAAAAGGTCAGTCAACAGAAATTACAAAGGTTAGTAAACAGATGTTAAGAGAATAATGTTATTAACAAAGAATTTAGTACTCTTATTAAAAATGGGAGCTGCAAACATGGGTCGTTTCTTAGACAAGCATGCATAATACATATTAATAAAACATATAGATACGTGCATAGATATTGTACCAAAACGTGTTATCTATTATAGCTAAAATGTGACAACTGTCACTTTTCCGTACATTCCGTACACTAATTGAACAGTAATCCGTGCTTAAATAATTGTGCATGATCTAGTTTACAAGAGAAATGAATTTCTGATTACTGTTATATACATACAATGGCATTTCATGTTGCAAGACTTTATTCGTTGCTACATGCAACGCGATATAGTTCTAATAATACGCAGAACGGAATTGGCACCATTACCAGACAAACTAAAAATGCTGACGAAGTTCAGTACATAGACAGACAGTTTTTTGAGGCCCAGTATGAGCCAGAGATGACGTATTACACTAGTATAGTGTGTAAGGGAGTAAGGACCACAAAACTGCTTTCCTAGGAAATAGATAAAGTGCCGGAAAGTGCCTAAAACCCACATAAAGTGCAGAATTCTGCATAAATCAGCATTTTAACAGGTTTATTAAATGCAAAAATATGGCAAAATGGTCCTGTATGCTTTCCTTAGTGTCGGGAATTAAAAGTGTCACAAAAAGTTACATAAAGGACACGATACGGAATAACTTGACACTTTAACGAACCGGTATCTAACCGAACAACTAGACATTACCCGGAACACCAAAATTATGTTAAAAACACTGTTTTATTATTACTAAGCTAGTCATGATCCCCGAACACCCTAACACCCACTAAAATATCTAGTGATTAATTACACTAACTAGATACTTATAAGGTAACTACATGGTTCAAACTTACATCTAGACCCCTCCCCATATCCTAACAAAATCGGCCCACATGTCTAATTACAAGATTTTGTTGAATTGTTTAATAGATTGTGTTTAGTACTTAAGGAACATGAAAACCATTGGGTAAAACTCTTGTTGGAGGTTATAAGAACAATCCACTAGATCACAATCCTTCATTCTTCATCAACATCCAACACCTTCATCTCTCTCTCCCTTGCTCTTCCTCTCTCGGCTGAACATAGCTCCACCCACCACCGCCATTTTCGATCATCATCTAATCATTCCAATGTCACTTTGAGGTGTAAGAAGGTCACTAACGAAACTTGGAGCTTGTAGATCCTCAAGGACCTCTCCCGTTTGCTTTTATCCACTCAATCTTCATCATTGTTCTTCCCTAGCTTAAAGCTAGTAGTAAGATCTCTCATAACTCTTGTTTACTTCTATTTTTAGTGGTTAAAATATATGATATGTTGAAAATCACAAGAACACTAAAGAACATAAACTTGAATCTTGAACATAAAGCTCACATATGATGATATATGAATGAAATGATGTTGTTTAGTGCATGAATGATATTTACTTGTTGATTACTAGAGACGATAACGTTAATCATCACATGGAACTTGCTAGATGGTGATTAAATACATAATCTAGCAAGTGGGAGGATGATCATGTAACAGCATATGATGATCATCTTCTAGTGCACAAATGAACTTGATAAATAAAAATGATTTCTTGTAAAACAATGATCAAAGTGACCTAGTAAACTTATAGATTCAAGACTTGTGAATAATTTTTCCAAGAAAACCAAGTTTAAAATATGATTTTTAGAAGATCATGGTTTTTATTAAACCTACACTATTTTTAGTGACAAAATAAGTGTAGAAATACTTTTGAAACAAGAGGATCCAATAAATAAGCATTTTTGTAAAATGTGAATACAAGTTGTAAACATCTAGAATTTCCAAGAATGAAGTTTACCAAGAAGTAAATATATTTTGGAGGGTAACTAAGGCTACTAAACACTTTACCAAGTTACTACACGTTTTTGTGAAAGATTAAGTTCATGTTGTTATATAAAATGTATAGTTTTTGCACTTGGTAAGTGCAAGATGTTTAGGGTTTGATTGTTGTTCATTGTGTGATTGATTTTGAAAAGAAAATGATATGCTAAATAGCATGTACACCTCCATTTACAAAGGAAACTATGGCGAAATTTTCTAAAAATTCAAACACTTAGAAAATATTTTCTAAACAAGTGTGTACAAGTATGTTTTAAACTATGTTTTTCAATATAAACTATGCCATGAATTTTGTTACAAAAATACAAAGTATCGGAGGTTGGTTTTGTAAATAAAAATGGATAAATATATATTTAGAATATATATTTTATACTAAAGACACTTGTGTGAATGTTTGTATACTCTGTGGAACAGTTATATTATTTTAGGGTAAAATAATATAACTTACAAATACCAAGAATTTACAATCCAAAATAATACCAAAAACCTCACGGAATAGATATATAAGTTAGACACTAAATATTGTGGAATCGAACGCAAGAATGTAACTTACAAAATATTCCAGAAAATACCGTTACAAATATATTTTTGGTAAATATTATTTTGGATACAAGAAGTGAAAATATGATTTTTGTACATATTACCAAGTTATGCCATATTTTCAACAAGAAGAAAATATATTATCTTTGGGAGATGAAAATATATATTTTCTTGCAATACATTATTTTTGACAAAATAAGTTTAAATATATTTTCTAAAGTAAGACTTGAAAATATATTATTTCGGAACTACAAATACAAGAATACGAGAATACATGTATGAAATACTCCCATCATTGGGAAGGAAATACAAGAATAAATACTTGAGAAGTAATATAACTTTGGATAATGTTAAAGACATAAAGGAAACGTAACTCAAACATGAATACTAAGGCAAGGCACGGCTCGCTCGTCTAATAGACCCTAGCACATTGTAGGTAGTCGTGTTTGCTGACGAGATTTGAGTTACGAGTACTGAAGACGCAAAACAGTGAGTTCATGCTCCCCCTTTTCTTTAACTATTTTTGGTTTTATAACTCTCGCGGGTGGAATACATGTACGAATGCTTAAACGGTATGAAATGCTTATGAAATACTAGATCATGTGAGCATAGACTTAATATTGAAATGCCATTATGTCACGGTCACCGCTCCAGTTTTAGCCGGTACAGGAGCCGCGGGACAGAAACCCGTGGTATTTATGTTTACAGCGGAAGTCTTAACAGGATCGTTTAAACTTGAAAATGCCCGTTTATTACTTTATTTCATAATATGGGATAAATCCCGTAATTTACAATAGAGGAATTTCGTAAGAATTCCCTGATTTTACAAAATATGTTCATTTATTTATTTGAGCCACTACTTCAAGCTGGTGAGTGCTCTGTAGCATTCTCCTTGATTCACAGTAGGTCACCTGACACATGTTTTAAAAATAATTTGTCAGCGGGGAAATACTGGTGAATCATTCATTTGCACAAAACGACACATTGTTATAATATACAGTATTAAGAGCGATTACATTGTTTATATCAACCAATTACCCAACGGTATTTGTTACTCGACTCGTTTCTGTGACTATGGTCATATCACCCATTGGTTAACCCGTTGTCTAATGGTGACGATTATCAAGTAATGTATACAAAACCCCACATACCGGCTGTAATTGAAGACTACAAAGACTTAATCCCTGTAATTATAACATTGGAAACAAACATGATTTTGAAAGTAAATTTTGTAAAAAGAGAATGATTCACATTGCAAGTTTATACGGGCAGAGTTTAGCCTGATAACCTAGTTTAAACAATAATGCACAAGAGCTGGGTTAGTAACTAATACAGCATTTACGATAACTCACGAGATACAACCCTCACAACGAATGACAAAGTGCAATACTAAACATCCATCGAATTCACGACGAATGAAAAGTATAACCCTAATGCGGGCAACACTTAAACATCCATTGGATCGTTTCAATCGATCGGACATTGAATCGTAGCAGCGATCAAGTTATTACCCGATATCGTGGCAGCACCTCACTATATGAAAATTTCGACTTTTGGACAGCTTAACTTCGTTTTTATGAAATGTTTTCGACACCAGTGAACAAGCCATGACCCGATCTATTTATAGCTGAAAATTGAGTTTTACGCGGCCCGCGTAAGCCTTAACAGGCTTTTACGCGGCCCGCGAGAACCACCTATACGTAGATTAGGGCATTCGTGTCATGCGTAGGTGTGCCACGTGGCCCTAAACGCTTATCCGGTGATTCAATGAGTTGTCGCGGCCCGCGTAAACACCCCTTATGGTTTACGCGGCCCGCGTGAAACCCATTTTTCTTGATTTCTTGGTTTTTCAAGCTTGTTAGGGTTTTAGGGGTCCGGGTTTTTATTTATGGGTTGTTTAGGGACATTTTTGAAGGTCCTTACATCCTCCCCACCTTAATTAAAATCTCGTCCTCGAGATTTATTGAAATAAGTGGGGATATTTTCGCTTCATCTCTGATTCCAGCTCCCAAGTGTATTCGGGTCCTCTTTTGGAATCCCACTTGACTTTGACTAGCATGAGTCGTCTGTGTTTGAGGAACTTGATCTTTTTATCCTCTATCTGCAGTGGCTTTTCCACGAATTTCAATTTTTCGTTTACCTCTACATCTTGAAGAGGTACTACCAAGGATTCGTCAGATATACATTTCTTGAGATTGGATACATGGAACACATCATGTACTCCAGCTAACTCTTCTGGTAGTTGTAAACGATAGGCAACTGGTCCTATGCGTTGAATTACTCGGAATGGTCCTACATACCTTGGACTTAGTTTCCCTTTCTTTCCAAATCGCACTACTCCTTTCCAAGGAGAAACTTTCAAGAGTACCTTGTCACCGACTTGGAATTCTAACGGCTTACACCGGTTATCTGCATAACTTTTCTGACGATCTCGGGCTGTCTTTAGTCTTTCCTTGATTTGCGTGATCTTGTCGGTAGTTTCTTGTACTATCTCGGGACCTGATAACTGACTTTCTCCTATTTCTGCCCAACAAACCGGAATTCTACACTTGCGTCCATACAGTGCTTCGAACGGGGCAGCTTCAATACTTGCATGATAGCTATTGTTATAGGATAATTCAATTAAAGGTAGGTGATCATCCCAGTTTCCACCAAAATCTATTACACATGCCCTGAGCATGTCTTCCAGGGTTTGGATTGTTCTTTCACTTTGTCCATCTATTTGGGGATGATAAGCGGTACTTAAGTTTAATCGCGTCCCCATGGCTTCTTGAAAACTTGTCCAGAAATGTGAAGTGAAACGACTATCTCTATCTGACACAACGGAGAGTGGAACTCCATGTAAAGATACTACTTCGTCTACGTATAACCTTGCTAGCCTTTCCATGCTAAAAATTTCCTTCATGGGTAGGAAATGAGCTGATTTGGTTAATCGATCCACAATTACCCAAATCGCATCATTACCTTTTCTGGTTTTGAGCAACTTGGTAACAAAATCCATGGTTATTAGTTCCCATTTCCAAACAGGCATTTCTAATTGTTGAAGTAGCCCTGAAGGTTTCTGATGTTCTGCCTTAACTTGTGAACAAGTAAGACACTTAGATACATATCTAGCTATGTCCTTTTTCATTCCTATCCACCAGAAATTATTTCTTAAGTCCTGATACATCTTATTATTTCCAGGGTGCATAGTATACCTAGATTTATGAGCTTCTTCTAAAATCTTATTTCTTAAATCTCCCTGCTTAGGTACCAAAATCCTTTTCTTATGGAATCTCCAAATCCCATCAGTTTCTTGCTCCAATTCTTTTATTCGTCCTTTCATTCCTTCAGCATCATCCTTGATTGCTGTTACTTGAATATCCTTCAGTTGTTCCATTAAATCTAACTGTAGATTTAATCTAAGAGCACAAACTCGCTTTTGTTTTTCATGATACTTATGACTTAAGGCATCTGCGACTACATTCGCCTTTCCTTCATGATATTTAATATCACAGTCGTAATCACTTAAAATTTCCATCCATCTTCTTTGCCTCATGTTTAATTCTTTTTGCCCAAATATGTACCTTAAACTTTTATGATCTGTATAGACAGTAAACTTACTTCCGTATAGATAATGTCTCCAAATTTTAAGGGTAAAAATTATTGCTCCTAATTCTAAGTCATGAGTCATATAGTTTTCTTCGTGCTTTTTCAATTGCCTTGAGGCATACGCAATTACCTTTTTGCGTTGCATTAACACACATCCTAATCCTAGCTTAGAAGCATCGCAGTAGACCTCAAAATCTTTTGTTCCTTCTGGTAATGCTAAGATTGGGGCGTTTGTTAACTTTTGCTTTAAAGTCCTAAAAGCCTCCTCCTGTTTGGGTCCCCATTCAAATTTTTCGGCTTTACAGGTTAGCTTAGATAATGGCACGGCTATCTTAGAAAAATCTTTAATAAATCGTCTATAGTATCCGGCTAGGCCTAGAAAACTTCTAACTTCCATAGCTGATTGCGGAGCTTTCCATTTGGCGATCGCTTCGATTTGAGAGGGATCTACGTGAATACCTTTGTGATTCACCATATGACCTAAAAATTGCACCTCTTGTAGCCAGAATTCACACTTCGAGAATTTGGCGTAAAGCTTTTCCTTTCTTAACAAAGTTAAGAGTGCATGCAGGTGCTCACAATGTTCCTCCTGACTTTTGGAGTAAATAAGTATATCGCCGATGAAAACGATTACAAATTTATCCAAATACAGTTTACAGATCCTATTCATCATGTCCATAAATGCTGCAGGAGCATGTTAGTCCGAAGGGCATGACTGTAAACTTGTAATGTCCATACCTAGTTCTGAAAGCAGTTTTAGGTATGTCTTCCTCTTGCACCTTCAGTTGATGATATCCGGAGCGCAAATCTATCTTAGAAAAATACCTAGCTCCTTGCAATTGATCAAAAAGATCATCAATCCTAGGTAATGGGTATCGATTCTTAATTGTAACTTTATTTAATTCCCTATAATCGATACACATTCTCATTGACCCATCCTTCTTCTTTACAAACAACACCGGAGCTCCCCATGGAGAAGAACTAGGTTGGATGAATCCCTTACCTAGTAATTCATCTAATTGTTTCTTTAATTCTAGCATTTCAGTGGGTGCTAACCGATAAGGTGCCTTAGCTATCGGTATAGTTCCTGGAATTAGATGAATTCTAAATTCTACTTCTCTATCGGGTGGTAATCCTGGTAGGTCCTCCGGAAAGATATCCGGGTATTCTGATACTACGGAAATGTCTTTAAGTTCCTTACTTTTGGTATTAGCAACTACCGGAACCATATATTCTATTCCTTGTTTTCTTGAATAACTGGCCAACTTTATTACTGAAATGAATTTCAGTGGCTTTTGTGGCTTATCTCCGGTAATCATTACTAATTCTCATGTGGGTGTATGGATTTCTATGGAATTTTTATCACAGAGGATTCGAGCATGGTTAGCTACTAACCAATCCATTCCTAATACTACATCGAATCCGGCTAAGTTCATAGGTAACAGGGTTGCAGAAAATTTATGGCCTAAAAGTTCTATCTTCCCTTCTCGCAACACCTTGTCTATGTTAATAAAATTCCCATATGCTGTTTCGACTGTAAAGATCTGCCTAAGGTTGGTTAAAGGTAAATTAAGAGCTTGGCAGAACGAAGTATTTATAAAACTTTGGTTTGCACCAGAGTCAAATAATACTTTCGCATAGACGTTGTGAACTAAGAACGTACCCGCTATAACGTCAGGAATTAGTTCGGCTTCCTGCGTAGTCAATTGAAAGGCTCTTGCGTTTTTCTTGGTAGTGCCTTCTGCATGTTTAGTTTTGTTGTCTGTTGGTTTGACCAATTTAGGGCATTCTGGTCTGAAATGCCCAGTTTCTCCGCAGTTGAAACAGACTGTTGTTTTCTTTCTGCAATTCTCTTCACGATGTACTGCAACTTTGCAAAAGTTGCATGTTTCATTACATTTTCCAAAATGCTTCTTTTTGCAGTTTCTGCAGAACGGCGAAGTGGATGATTGCCCTGTTCCTCTTTTCTTGAAATTTCTATTATTACCCACACGAAATCCTTGGGTAATTTTCTGAGCTAACTCCTTCTTCCTATTTTCCTCCCGCGTACGCACCAGTCCATCCGTTAGAGTGTTAGCTAGCTCTACTGCATCATCGATTGTGCGGGGTCTCGCGGCTTTGACAATATCACGGATTTCGCTAATTAAACCCCAAATGTATCGAGAGATAAGTACCGGTTCTGGCGAAGCCAGAGTAGGTACAATTCGAGCATACTTTAAAAATTTTGCAGTATACCCTCGACAGTCAACATCCCCCATCCGATGGCTCAGAAACTTATTTGCCATCTGCTCTTTTTCGTATTCAGGGCAGAATTTCCTTTCTACCAGACGCTTAAATTCCTCCCAACTCATGGCATAGGCCATGTCACTTCCCTTAGCTTGCAATGCCGTATTCCATCATTCTAATGCTTCTTCCTTGAAAAGGTGAGAAGCGTACATGACTTTATCCTCCTCGGCACATTTACTTATTTTGATTACTGCCTCGGTTTTCTCTAACCAACGCAGTGCCGCCGTCGCCCCTTCATTGCCTGCGAACTCAACAGGTTTACAGGCAAGGAACTCTTTATAAGTGCAACCAGGTGTTGCAGCTTTCATTCTTTTGTATGTTGGGGCTGGCATCCCATTATTATTATTACCTTCTCCATTAATACTATTACTGGAGGTATCGCCGTGCGTGCGTTTACTAGGGTGAGCTTGCGAAGGCTCAACGGGACTTTTTACCGCAGCGACAATTGCTGGAATAGCATTAACTATTCCCTGAGCGACAATATTTTCTATGTCTTGCCGATTTAGGAAGTGATCCTCGTTATTGTGTTCCGATTGATTAATTTCATTAACTGGTTCATTAGTAGCGTGTTCCATCTGAAAGTATATCAATCACAAACTATTATTTAATACAACATTTTGGTACACTGACTAGACTTTATTTAAAATAGTACACAACAACCTTACATATCTATTACAACTTATCACTGGAAATACTGTTGTCTAATTTTAGCTATGACTATTATGCTCCTTATTTATTTTATTGCCTCGTATTTATTTATATACTTTCCATGGTTGGTCTAAACTTGGTAGTTTATCTTAATTAAGGATCAAGATTCACTGCTGTAGTGGCTAACATATAGAGATCTGACCATTTTTCATCTAATTTGTCTTCCCAGGGCGGGTTTTTGCCTATTTCCTGAGTCTCCTTATTAACTATTACTTCTTTGGAATTTGACGTCCCTATTTTCTCGCGGCTTTTTCTAATAATCCAATTTCTCTTCTTGGTAGTAAGTGGGTTCTCATACTGTGTCTTACGAATAAATATTCATTCATTAGTATTTACTGAATATCTTGAGGAATTTGATCGAGATGAGGTTCCCTTATCCTTTTGGACACTATCTAGTTGACAATAAATATCCGAAAGCTTTTGCTTACCTATTTTGTACATTAACAAGTAATCAAATAACACAAAAAGATCAACCGAAAAGCATGTAATTACACAGATATGTACAGCCAAAACTGTCGACTTTGCGACTATCCGATTTTATATAATTTATATTATTTTATGCATCCATACACACTGATTATCTTACAAAGTTTTATTTTTAAACTATTTTACAAGATTTATATTTGTACTTTTATTATTATTATTATTATACACTACAACCATGCAACCTCCCCCTGCTATCTCTGTTAGCTGGCAATTTAAAAACGACGTTCCCTCTCGTCATATTTCTAGGAGATCAGCTCTCCCACCTCCCGAATTCTATTTCCGGCATCCACCAGCTCCTCGCCATAGCGGCGGAGTTCTGCTAAGTTTTCATTGCTCATTGGTGGGTTCGGTATAGATTCCGGGTCAAACTGAGGGAAGAAAGTATTAGGATTATTCATTAGGTTCTGGAATTGCCAGTCGGCAGTCCACCATTCTTCTAATGCTCCTGGTAGAGGTCTAGGGTGAACTATAGGGTCTGGAATAGCAGGTTCTAGGTTTATTGGAAGTTGGGTTTTGGCAAAATAAGGATAGAGGTTGGTATTAATAGGTCTGAGGATATCACAACTTGCTAGTATGTAATCTAATTCCTCCTGTGATGGTAATTTCTTGGCTTGCCTAGAGCTTTCTCCAATTTCTATCTTTTTTCCTTTATCACTGGGATTTTTCCTAGTTACGGGTTTCCTTTGGCGCACACTTTTCCAGCCCTTAATTTCTCTTCTTTTCTTTGGCTTTTGCTTTTCTGGAGATGGAACTGAAAATTCCATAGGTTCATCCACATTAGCCAAGTAACCAGTAAAGTCTCTGGAAACTTCTATTCTCACAGGGTAGAGATTGAAATTCTGAAGAGCCTCAGACAACTCATTCATGCTGTTAGCACAGACGAAGACGCACACAATCCTAAGTTAAAATTTAGTAAACTAAAATTTTCACAAAATCACAAAATGGCAATCAGATAAATTAAGTATTTCTAAATACTTAATTGGCTTAAACCAGTGGCTCTGATACCACCTTTTTCTGTCACGGCCCCCGCTCCAGTTTTAGCCGGTACAGGAGCCGCGGGACAGAAACCCGTGGTATTTATGTTTACAGCGGAAGTCTTAACATGATCGTTTAAACTTGAAAATGCCCGTTTATTACTTTATTTCATAATATGGGATAAATCCCGTAATTTACAATAGAGGAATTTCGTAAGAATTCCCTGATTTTACAAAATATGTTCATTTATTTATTTGAGCCACTACTTCAAGCTGGTGAGTGCTCCGTAGCATTCTCCTTGATTCACAGTAGGTCACCTGACACATGTTTTAAAAATAATTTGTCAGCGGGGAAATACTGGTGAATCATTCATTTGCACAAAACGACACATTGTTATAATATACAGTATTAAGAGCGATTACATTGTTTATATCAACCAATTACCCAACGGTATTTGTCACTCGACTTGTTTCTGTGACTATGGTCATATCACCCATTGGCTAACCCGTTGTCCAATGGTGACGATTATCAAGTAATGTATACAAAACCCCACATACCGGCTGTAATTGAAGACTACAAAGACTGAATCCCTGTAATTATAACTTTGGAAACAAACATGATTTTGAAAGTAAATTTTGTAAAAAGAGAATGACTCACATTGCAAGTTTATACGGGCAGAGTTTAGCCTGATAACCTAGTTTAAACAATAATGCACACGAGCTGGGTTAGTAACTAATACAACATTTACGATAACTCACGAGATACAACCCTCACAACGAATGACAAAGTGCAATACTAAACATCCATCGAATTCACGACGAATGACAAAGTATAACCCTAATGCGGGCAACACTTAAACATCCATTGGATAGTTTCAATCGATCGGACATTGAATCGTAGCAGCGATCAAGTTATTACCTGATATCGTGGCAGCACCTCACTATATGAAAATTTCGACTTTTGGACAGCTTAACTTCGTTTTTATGAAATGTTTTCGACACTAGTGAACATGCCATGACCCGATCTATTTATAGCTGAAAATTGAGTTTTACGCAGCCCGCGTAAGCCTTAACAAGCTTTTACGCGGCCCGCGAGAACCACCTATACGTAGATTAGGGCACCCGTGTCATGCGTAGGTGTGCCACGTGGCTGCCACGTGGCCCTAAACGCTTATCCGGTGATTCAATGAGTTGTCACGGCCCGCGTAAACACCCCTTATGGTTTACGCGACCCGCGTGAAACCCATTTTTCTTGATTTCTTGGTTTTTCAAGCTTGTTAGGGTTTTAGGGGTCCAGGTTTTTATTTATGGGTTGTTTAGGGACATTTTTGAAGGTCCTTACACATTAATACTTAATTAGGGACGAGGGTTAGATCTAACGGGTACGACCGAACCCCACTCATGGTCACAACTAGTACCAAGCAGTGCTTCGGAATCCCAGTCGAGGGTAATCGACACAGTCGAGGAAAATCAACACAGTCGAGGTAAATCGACACAGTCAGGGGAAATTGACACGGTCAGGAGGTAAATCGACACTGTCGAGGTAAATCGACAAGGGTATATGCCTACTCATTACGAGTGCTCCCTATGTCCTCACATGCCTTAAAGTCCTTGTAAAACATTCATGTTCATACACGCTTTTCATACCTGTTTACAAAGGAGTCTCTCAAAGATTTACAAGATTACAGTACTCACGCAAAACGCATGAACTCGCTCAACTTTTGTTGATGTTTTCCAAAATTACATGTATTTCAGGTGACAGGTTGGATCTTGGGCGCGGGGGTTGTAACTAGAAGTAGACTTCAAGTTTAGATGTCATCCACTTTTGTTGGTTTGTAACCTAGTCGAAGATTGTGTTTTAAAACTTAAACAACCAGTGTTTGTAATACTCAAATTTTATGAATGGACGAACATCGTTTAATCATGTAGTTGTTTATTATGATTGAATGCAATGATATTAAACCAGTCACACATCATACGCTTCCGCAAAAGTCAGGGTATGACATAAAAGACAACTATAAATAAAAAGACAATATAAATTGTTTATAGACATACGTACTTAATAGAATTTGAATACAACTTAAGGTTCAATAAACGTTACCTACAAACACACAATCAGCTGCCTCAACAACTTTCAACAAAACTAAATCAAGGAATCAACATATTTTAGAAATCAGCAGATCTTTATTCTCTCATCAACATTTCTCGGATTTGCCCTTTGAATTGGAGCTCAAAATCCAAGGAATCAGTATCATCTTCATCCCTATCAAGCTGAAGGTTAAAAAGATCTTGGAGGTCAACTGGATTCAGACCAAGTACATTCTCCCTTGATATCTTTTCAACACTACCATCAGACTTGATCAAAGTCAATTCATGGGTCAGTTTGTCAGACTTCCACTTTACTATTTTTGGATCTGATGGGTTTCTTGGGAGAAGTTTTATTTGAAAGGAGTTTGGCGATTGAGGCCTGCTTGCCAACTTCTGAAATGCTTGAGCAAATGGAGCTTGTAGTTGCAACGAAGCATCATCCATTCCATATCATAATTGATTTCTGATAGACTCTTTTCTGTACTCAGCATACCTATTTTCATCTTCCTCATCCATCAGTTGTTGTCTTTTTCTTTGGTTCAAGGCAGCGATGGATACATCTGCTGATGAGGACAACTTTTTAGATGTAACGGTCTGCCGACGTATAACAGTCGTTTCATCTTTGTATACTGGCTTGTTAGGAAGGGATGGATCTGTCTTTCTTCGCTCTTCTAACTGATGTGTGAAAATGTATATATTAAATTCAGACAAGTTTTAAAATGGAATCACAACCTAAACCACACACAATCGGCAAGTGCACCGGTCGCAGTGTAGTGTAGATGGCAAGACCGGATATCAATCCGTGGACACTATATGCAAACTTTAGATACTGAACCTCTATCGAATAAATAGTCAATTTTTGGATTTGTTTCGAAATATATTGTAATAATAACTAAATGAAATAAACAGAACGTACGAAACAAAGCAAACAAACGAGGCAAGAATACGAGCAAACTGTGATCAAATATATATGAGATAAAGACTACCTAGGCATAGAATCCCTAGAATCATGCAATGCTAATGTGATAGTGATAACGGTTAAATATCTATTTCCCTCAATTGACCCCCTGCCAGAGATGTCCCAAATGAGAAAGCAAGACTAAATGTGAAGTGCTAGAACGGACCGGCTCGAGCTATCGATACCAAATCCTACGAAAATAGAACCCTTTTGACCTCAGAAACAGTGATGTTGAGAGAGGATCCCAAAATCGCAAAGCAAACCTAACTTAGATAATCGAAATCCTAGGAAACCCTAATTACGATACAATAAACGAGCCCGAGCTATCGGTCACCCAATCTACACACCAATAATTAGCTAATAACCTAGCTCACCCTAATCGTCTTTCGAGTCACAAGATGAGGATGCACATTTTAGTAAATCAATTTTAATTATTAGTTAAATTGGTTAATTTCTCAACACAATACTCAAACCGAAAACCCTAAGATCTACGATTCAAATTAAACTCTAAGTCTAGGGGGAATTTCTTCGTGCCTAAACCGCTGAATTCATCAACCAAAAATCAATCAAAACACACCAACATCCAATATCAAGATCAATACCAAAGACAAGTTATGTAAATCACATCAAATAACCGAAATCATGTCACAAACGCATTACAATCAACTAGTTCATCAAAACCTAGGTAGTTATGAAGTTTAGCTACTCATAATATTCAAGAATTCAACAATACAAAGTCTGAAACAAACTGAAATCATCGTTCAAGGCGAAAAGAAACCGAAAAACTAATGTTTAACGAACCCGGAACGCTCCAAACTCGAACCGAAAGATTCCAAGACCTTTGCACAACTTCAAGATGCTCCAAAATAGCCCCACTATGCTCCAATGCCGTCTGGTTACCGAATGAATCCAACCCTAATCGGCTGCCATGATTTTATAAAGTTTTTGCGAATTACGATCCCCTTACGGACCGTATGGTAACAGCCTTACGGTCCGTAAGGCTCTAGGGCAACTGGACGCGCGCTCCTCCCTTGCGAACCGTAAAGACCAGGTCTTACGGTCCGTAAAGGGGTCCTGTACAACAAACTTTTGTCTTTTTCCTTGCTTTTCCGACACGTCTTTCCGTGTTACTTTCGCTGCACCATTTTCCTTCCGTTTTCACCGCGAAATCAGCAGGTTCATCATCAATTCCTGCAAATCCATAATTTAAACAATTAAGTATCCAAATCGCGAGAAAACCACATCCAAAATCATCAAAACGTAGGGAATTTGATACGTAAAATATGTATAATTATAAACATATCAAACATCCCCACACTTAACCTTTTGCTTGTCCCTAAGCAAAATCCTAAGCAGCATGTCTAACTCAAACACTTTAACAAAAACGCAAATCTCGAACAAGTTAAAATGCGAACTACTAAATCACCAAGCACAACAGTTTCGCAAGACTTACAACGTTCAAAAGGTTGACGAATCATAACATTTATATAAAAACGGGCCTACCTAATCAAGCTTTTCTTACCTTCAAGCAACCAATCATGCAATGTCAACACCCCTCACAATTTCACTCGACACTCGGTTGATATATGTGATAATTCAAGTGAACTCTCAAAACCGAACTATGAAGCATACTATCATAAGCTTGTACGCCAATCAGAATTCCACCTAATTGTCAAGATTCAACACGGATCAAGAGGGCTTTATTGGGTAGGTAAGGGCTATAGGTAGGTTATTTTATTCGAACACGATAGGCTAACACAGATGGAAACACGATAAACCGAATAATCACGAAACAAAAACTAACATATTGGTCGCTTTGACCCACAAGTTTAACACATATACTTTTTCTCTTTTTTTTTTGATTATTTATTTTTTTATTTTTTTTTCATTTTTCTTTTTCTCTTTTTTTTTCGAATATAATAATCACATAACACGATCCGGCTATCAAATCACAAATGGGTAACAAACGAATGGCTAGGCTCAACGTGGTGTATCTAAGGGTGATGATGAAATAGGTCAAACATAAAAGTGACACAAACAGGGTGATCCTAATGCCTCTATCATATCCATGCCGAATCCTAACCGAAGGTCTCAAACTGCATCAAAACGCACAAGTTCTAAAGTAATGCAACAAAGTCGGTAAACACACATGAAACGAAAGTAGTGAACATATAAATATGAACATGTAAAGGCTCAAATCTCACTATCATGTGGTAAATAAGGGCTACCGATGTTGACAATGCACAATCAATCACTCTCCGGCTCAATCCACTATCCTAGGCATCCCAAACCCTTTTACTTCCCAAAAACCGATTCAATCAACCTACTATCCCGCAACTTAAAGAAACAAGTGCTCTCCGACTCGCAGATTCGACAATCAAACCGCTTTTGACCGACGTTTTGAAAAGGTTTTTCGTTTTCTACACGCTAAAGACCGGGACTCACAAACCAACTCTTTTTTTTTTCTTTTCTAAATATTTTTTTTATATATGCGTATATACAAATATATAATCTAAATACAGACACAATCTACAAAATTCCCCCATCCCCACACTTGAAAGACACATTGTCCCCAATGTGAACAAAAAGGAAATAAACAAAGAAAATACAACAACAACAATCAGGAAGAGTGAAACTGAAACTCCCCTGATATGCGTGATATACTGCTCGTGGATAATCAAACCGCTCAGCTACGTGATTCAACAATCATAATATAACCTGTATAATGAACTGCACGGCTAGAAGCAATATATCAAACACAACCATAATATACAATAAATATACAAAGTACAAATACAACAAAAGACCCAACCGGTTACCCTTACAATTCCCCCGAATACATGTATCAAGTACAGACCATTAGCATAAAAACAAAAATAAAGAGAAAAGTACAAAGGTAACCCAAAATCCCTGCAGATGCTGACTACTGCTGGCCTGGTGAGTGCGGCTGATCCTGCGGAGGAATCTGCAAATGATCAATAATGCGCTGAAGCATCGTCCTCACCTCCGCTACGGACTGCTCTAAACTGTCCAACCTATCCTCCACTGTCCTCGCTGCTCTAGGGGCTCCAGCACCCCTAACCCGAGCTCTCTCCCTATCGCCATGCCTATGACGTGGTTGTCACACCCCCAAAATCCACCCGCGGAGTACCACCGCTTGGGAGCGTGACTGACCAGGATCAAGCCATCAATCATATCAAACATAGCATTTAATAATCAAAGTAATTAACGTAATTCATCATGACATGATTGATGTTTCAAAACCAAACATTGTTTAAGTAGCGGAAGCATAGAAATGTAAACTCAAAATAGTTATAAGTTCAGATGTCGTTCATGATCCAAATACCACAACGACCTGCTCCTCCCTGTGCAAGCTCCATAATGTACCTAAGGTCCTGCAAGGCATGCAACAAATAATCAACAAACTAGTTGAGCGAGTTCACAGAAAGTAAGTTCATAACATAGTGCATAAGTATACTAGTGGGGGCTTCCCATACTAGTGTGTACTAAAGGTGGGGGCTTCCCAAACCTTGTGTTAATATTACCGGTGGGGGGCTTCCCACGTTTATCCTTACTAACGAGGGCTTCTCATTAGTGGTACTTACTAGACTAACTTCCAACCATGTGTTCTTCTTTACCGAGAACAGGAATACGTACTGGGTCACGTAGGCTTTACGTGACGTGCCCTTCCCCGAGGACAGTGGTACGCGTGGGGGCTACGTAGGCTTTACGCAGCGTGTCCTTCCGACCCGGAAGACAGTAGAAGGTATTGGGTTACGTAGGCTTTACGTAACGTGTCCTCCCGACCCGGGAGACAAATGGCAAATACTGGGTTACGTAGGCTTTACGTAACGTGTCCTGACTATCCTGAGGACGGTGGTCTATAGTCTAGTGGATGCGTAAGTACGAGTAACTCTTTCAATATCAACATATCCAACCCAATTCCCAACCCGGGAATCCCATGCCTTGGCTGTGTGAACTCACCTTGGTTTGCTCGGCAGATACACAAAGAGTACAGGTAAGCTAGTAAATGGTCAACCACGTCCTATCATGGTTATTATACAAGTCAGGTTTTGACTTCACGTAACGCACGTATAAAACATATAAGTTAACATGTTTCGAGCACTCATAGAACATGGTAACACTTAGCAGTCAAGAGCATAACTTGTGCGTTCTAATCTCGGCCCAACATAACCCGGCCCAAATAATATTCACCCCAATAACATGTCGGCCCAAACAGATAAGCAGTCCAATAACAAACAGTCCACAAATCCAATCATTTGGCCCAAACGATTGGGCCCGTGACAGTGAAAGCCCAAAACAGTGTACGTACAACGGTGGTCTCGAGTCGCAACCGGCGTTCTCGAGTCGTAACAGAGAGTTACGAGTCGCAACAGCTGGTTACGAGTCGCAACAGGTGGTTTCGGCTCATCATGGTCTGGTTACGAGTCGCGATATGACTCGCAACCGTTGTTGCGGCTGATGCTGTTAAGGTCTCGAGTCGAGACTGTGGGTTCCCAACTCGCAATCTGAGTCGCAACCTAGCGTGTAACAGCTTTCCTGATTTCATGCAATTCAGTTACAACATTTATGCAAATCAATTATCGTTGTCAGTTTCCAGAAATCAATTAACAACTAACAGTTTACCATTCAAGAAATCATCGATCAAACAGGGTTTTCTAAACCTTAATTCGTATGAACAACAACATGAACAAATATTAAAATCATTCAACTCGATATATCATACAATCATACAAACAATCCGAACAAGTAAACTGATTCATCCAAATTGTGTAACAATCCAGCCGATTAACATCTACACCAGTCCGAATCATATTCATTTAACCCTAACCATTACCACCACTAATCCGGAACAAAACATAGTAATAACCCAAACGGTTCTAGCTTATAACATGCAACCCTAATCCGTCTAACCTAAACATAGAGTCATAACATCATACCAAATCATCATCAACATACCGAGCATATACAACACACATCAATGGATAACATACTAACCGGAAGATAGGATCAAGCACAAGAAAAGTGAGCCGAATGGAAGAGCAAGGTCTCCGATCCTCTGAGTTGTTCGCCGTCAGGTTCTAGGCAAGCCGAGAGAGAGAGATAGAGAGCAAATAGGGTTTGTGTGTGTTATGTGTTTTGCAAAAACAATGAAATCAAACCCCTACTCTTGGTTTTGGTGTTTGCGAGTGGGGAGTGGGCCGAGCCCACTCGGCTGCCTAATGGATCCGTGAACAAGGTGTGGCCCAAAAGGGCTTGTGTGACCGGTTATAATGTGCGGTTTGGGTTTGGCTCGATTAACATGCAAACATATATCACACAACGCACATATTAACATACGTACTCACATAATTATATAATCAAGTTCACATAGTACGTAACATCATAACATTCGTTAACTCAAAGTGTCATATAAGCACACATAACATTACATCTAAGCAAGTCTAAAGTTCGAGTTGTCACATTATCCCCAACTAATTGGAAATTTCGTCCCGAAATTTGGTATGCACTCACTGAGGAAGCTAGGTAAGTTCAATCATTCACTGGTTTTCCTGGGGTGTCACATCCTCTCCCCGTTGATCTGGAATTTCGTCCCGAAATTCCGAAGTAGTAGCTTCAGCCTCAGTAGTGGTAACATTGGTTTCGAATAACTGGGGGTACTTTTCTGTCATCCTGTCTTCGCGTTCCCAGGTGTACTCTGGGCCACGTTTGGAGTTCCAACGAACTCGAACAAGAGGGATTCTCTTGTGTTTGAGGACCTTCACATCCCGGTCCGTGATTTCAACTGGTTCCTCGACGAACTGCAACCGCTCGTCGATAGTGAGTTCTTTGAAAGGAATGATGAGGTTTTCATCTGATAGGCACTTCTTTAAGTTCGATACATGAAAGACATTGTGAACTGCCCCGAGTTCAGCTGGTAGGTTTAGCTTGTATGCTACTTTGCCAATCTTTTCTATGATTTCGAATGGTCCGACGTATCGCGGACTCAGTTTGCCCCGTTTGCCAAAACGTACCACACCCTTCCAGGGTGAGACTTTTAATAAAACCCGGTCCCCGACCTGAAATTCCAAAGGCTTTCTACGCTTATCGGCGTAGGCTTTCTGACGGTCGCGTGCTGCCGCCATGCGTTGTCGTATCTGTGCGATCTTTTCTGTGGCGTCCACTACAATCTCTGGACCCGTAATCTGACTATCCCCCACCTCTGCCCAACAGAGAGGTGACCGGCATTTACGTCCGTACAATGCCTCGAATGGAGCGGCTTGGATGCTGGTGTGATAACTGTTATTATACGAGAACTCCACCAAAGGGAGGTGCTTTTCCCAGCCGTTGCCGAAATCGATAACGCATGCCCTAAGCATGTCTTCAAGTGTTTGAATCGTTCGCTCAGACTGCCCATCCGTCTGAGGATGATATGCTGTGCTCATGTCTAACCGTGAGCCGAAAGACTTGTGCATCGCTTGCCATAGCTCTGACGTGAATCGTGCATCGCGATCCGAAATGATAGATGTGGGCACCCCGTGCCTCGAAACAACTTCTTTAAGATAGACGTCTGCGAGAGTGGAGAACTTATCCGTTTCCTTTATAGGTAGGAAGTGTGCAGACTTGGTGAGTCGATCCACGATCACCCATATAGTATCATTCCCACGCTGGGATCTGGGTAAGCCTGTGACAAAATCCATGGAAATTTCTTCCCATTTCCATTGAGGTATCTTAGGCTGCTGAAGTAGGCCCGCTGGTTTCTGGTATTCGACCTTGACTCTCGCACAGGTCAAACACTTTCCAACGTACGTAGCAATGTGGGCCTTCATACTAGGCCACCAATAAGTAGTGCTGATGTCGTGGTACATTTTATCCGACCCTGGATGTACCGAGTAGCGAGACTTGTGAGCTTCATCCATTACAAGTTCGCGTAGACCGCCATAAAGTGGGACCCAAATACGCCCCGTTACATAGTAGGCGCCGTCTGCCTTCTGTTCTAATCGTTGTCGTGAGCCGCGTAGGGCTTCAGCCTTGACGTTTTCTGGTTTCAATGCTTCTGCCTGAGCATCCCGTATCTGTGCAGGAAGGCTAGACTGAATCGTAAGCTGTAGCGCTCGCACGCGCTTCGGTAAGGTGTCCTTTCGACTAAGGGCGTCAGCCACAACATTGGCTTTGCCTGGATGGTACTTGATGGCGCATTCGTAATCGTTTAGTAGTTCAACCCATCGTCGTTGACGCATGTTCAAATCCTTCTGCTTAAGAATATGCTCGAGACTCCTGTGATCGGTATAAATCATGCACCTGGTACCGTACAGGTAGTGTCGCCATATCTTAAGCGCGAAAACAACAGCTCCCAGCTCTAAATCGTGCGTCGTGTAGTTCCGTTCGTGAATCTTGAGTTGACGAGAGGCGTAAGCGATAACCTTGTCGCGCTGCATTAACACACATCCAAGTCCCCGAATGGATGCATCACAATATACCACGAAGTCATCTGTGCCCTCTGGCAATGAGAGGATAGGTGCACTGCAAAGTCTATCCTTTAAGTGTTGAAAAGCAGTCTCCTGGGGTTCTCCCCAGCGATAGGTGACACCCTTCTGTGTCAGTAGTGTAAGCGGCTGAGCAATCTTTGAAAAGTCCTTGATGAACCGCCGATAATAACCTGCCAAACCCAAGAATTGGCGTATTCCTGTTGGTGTACGTGGTGCAGGCCAGTTTCTGATCGAATCTACCTTGGATGGATCGACATGGATCCCATCCCTGTTCACCACATGGCCTAAGAAGTGGACTTCACGAAGCCAGAAGTCGCATTTAGAAAGCTTGGCGTACAGCTGTTCCTTCCGAAGGAGTTCCAATATCAGGCGAAGATGCTGCTCGTGTTCCTCCTGACTCTTGGAGTAAATCAGAATGTCGTCGATGAATACTATGACGAACTTGTCGAGATAGGGTTTGCACACCCTGTTCATAAGGTCCATAAATACAGCAGGCGCGTTCGTTAACCCGAATGGCATGACGAGAAACTCGTAGTGACCGTAACGAGTTCTGAAGGCTGTCTTGGAGACGTCCTCATCCCGGACTCTCAGCTGATGGTATCCCGACCTCAAATCTATCTTCGAATAGTAACACGACCCTTGCAACTGGTCGAATAAGTCATCTATGCGTGGAAGAGGATAACGGTTCTTCACCGTCACCTTGTTGAGTTCACGGTAGTCGATGCACATTCTGAACGTACCGTCTTTCTTCTTCACGAAAAGCACTGGAGCTCCCCAAGGCGAAGAGCTTGGACGAATGAAGCCCTTTTCCAAGAGCTCTTGTAGCTGCTTTGATAGTTCCTCCAATTCTGATGGAGCTAGACGATATGGTGCGCGAGCTATGGGTGCTGCTCCTGGAGCGAGCTCGATCTGAAATTCGACCTGACGATGAGGCGGTAAGCCAGGTAAGTCTTCAGGAAACACCTGAGGGTAATCGCGTACAATTGGAATATCCTCCAATTTCTTTTCTTTTACTGATGCGTCTGAAACGAGTGCCAGAATGGCAGTGTGCCCCTTTCGCAAGCATTTCTGAGCTTTCAAGAAAGAGATGATGCCGACCACTGCACCACTCTTGTCACCTTGAACTTCGAGAGGTTCTTGACCAGAACGTGGAATACGAATTATCTTCTCGCTGCATAAGATTTCTGCCTGGTGTTGAGATAACCAATCCATCCCAATCACGACGTCGAAACTACCCAAAACTATGGGAATGAGATCGATAGAGAAGGCTTGACCAGCTAGGATAAGATTACAACCCTGAACTACGTGCGTGGCTTCTAGACTTTTACCGTTAGCTAACTCTACTACATGTTTGGTGGGTAAAAGTGTTGGTGCACGTTTTAGCAGTTGACACATTTTCACAGACATATAGCTTGTATCCGCACCCGAATCAAACAAAATAGTAACGTAAATATTGTCGAGGAGAAACTTACCCATAACCACATTGGGATCGTTCACTGCGTCTCCTCTTCCCAAAACGAAAGCTCGACCTCTTGCCTCGTTGCCATTATTGTTGTTGTTCCCGCCGTTGTTATGCCCATTGCCCTGGTTGTTGTTGTTGCGATTCTGGTTCAACTGAGGGCAGTCGCGTTTGAAATGACCTTCAGCCCCACACTGAAAACATCCCCGGTTTCCACGCTGTGGCTGCTGTTGCTGGTGCTGGTTTTGTGGAGCTGGTTGCTGAGGCTGCTGATTCTGATTCGCAGGCCGTGGACTCCTACAGTCCTTGGCCTCGTGACCCATCTTAAGACACCTTTGACAACGACCCTTGTTACACGGGCCATTGTGATGTCTGTGGCAATTGTGGCACTTAGGTTGACTTCCCTGATATCTCCTCTGTCTGTGACCACCAGAGGATTGCTGACTGGGACTCTGATAGTGGTCAATCTTCTGCTGCTGTGCTTGAGACTGAACGGATGCTGAACCTTTACTAGAATCTTCTTCCCACTTTCTTTTGCCGTCACCAGTAGTAGCGGGAGTAGCTGAAGGAGTGACTGTAGCAGTAGCGTTGACACGCTTAGGCAGTTTATTCTGATCCACTGCCTGGTCGGTGATACGATGAGCGAGACGCTGAATTTCCTGGATGTTGTCGAGGTTAGCCGAGGTAACATGGCTCTGAATTTCTGGTGCCAACCCCTTGAGATACATCTCGATGCGCTTGTACGGAGGGTCCACCATAGTTGGGCACAATACGGCCAGCTCATTCGACCGTTTAGTATATGCTTCAATCTCTGACCCAACCATTTTCAGGTTATACAGCTCGTCTTCCAACTTGTGTATATCTTCACGTGTACAGTACTCCCTCTTGATAAGTTCCTTAAAATCGTTCCATGGGGTGGCGTTAGTAGCTGCCAACCCCAGAATTTGCACCTGCGCGTTCCACCAGGTTAGCGCGATTCCTTCCAAGGTGCCAGTGGCAAACTTGACCTTGCGAGCCTCAGGGCACTCGCACATTTCGAATACTGATTCTAGCTTTTCAAACCAGTGGAGGAGTCCCACTGCCCCCTCGGTGCCGCTGAAAGAATTTGGACGACAGTCCATGAAGTTCTTAAAGGTGCAAACTTGCTGCGCTGGCTGACCTATTGTGTATGAATAGGACGAAGTTAAATACGAGAGTTAATGTAGGATCTAGAGATCCTAGTGTGTGCCTATACTGCAGGATATACTACCTGCTTGAGCTGCTGCAACTGCCGCAGCAACTTGAGCTTGAACGAGAGCCTCTAGCTGGGCTTGAGTCATGTTGATTCGTCCAGACATGATCTTCATTGTAACAAGTAGCGTAAGTAAGAATGGTTCGCGAATAGGGCGATGACAGAAAAGAGTAAGCACGTAGGGATTCTCATGCTATAGTATCATGTGTATCTAAGCGTAATGCGAGCAAAGTTCTAAACAGTTCTAGCAAACAGGCAATAAACATAAACCTTATTACCTAGGATGTCGAGTCTTGCACGTGGAGCGAAGCGTCGTTGTGGATCGTTGAGAGCACTGTTCTGGTTATAGTCTGGTTTTAATAAAAACGTTTTCCCATATTAAAACCAAGTTCTCTATAACCAATGGCTCTGATACCAATCTGTCACACCCCCAAAATCCACCCGCGGAGTACCACCGCTTGGGAGCGTGACTGACCAGGATCAAGCCATCAATCATATCAAACATAGCATTTAATAATCAAAGTAATTAACGTAATTCATCATGACATGATTGATGTTTCAAAACCAAACATTGTTTAAGTAGCGGAAGCATAGAAATGTAAACTCAAAATAGTTATAAGTTCAGATGTCGTTCATGATCCAAATACCACAACGACCTGCTCCTCCCTGTGTAAGCTCCATAATGTACCTAAGGTCCTGCAAGGCATGCAGCAAATAATCAACAAACTAGTTGAGCGAGTTCACAGAAAGTAAGTTCATAACATAGTGCATAAGTATACTAGTGGGGGCTTCCCATACTAGTGTGTACTAAAGGTGGGGGCTTCCCAAACCTTGTGTTAATATTACCGGTGGGGGGCTTCCCACGTTTATCCTTACTAATGAGGGCTTCTCATTAGTGGTACTTACTAGACTAACTTCCAACCATGTGTTCTTCTTTACCGAGAACAGGAATACGTACTGGGTCACGTAGGCTTTACGTGACGTGCCCTTCCCCGAGGACAGTGGTACGCGTGGGGGCTACGTAGGTTTTACGCAGCGTGTCCTTCCGACCCGGAAGACAGTAGAAGGTATTGGGTTACGTAGGCTTTACGTAATGTGTCCTCCCGACCCGGGAGACAAATGGCAAATACTGGGTTACGTAGGCTTTACGTAACGTGTCCTGACCATCCTGAGGACGGTGGTCTATAGTCTAGTGGATGCGTAAGTACGAGTAACTCTTTCAATATCAACATATCCAACCCAATTCCCAACCCGGGAATCCCATGCCTTGGCTGTGTGAACTCACCTTGGTTTGCTCGGCAGATACACAAAGAGTACAGGTAAGCTAGTAAATGGTCAACCACGTCCTATCA
This sequence comes from Helianthus annuus, assembly GCF_002127325.2. Lineage (NCBI taxonomy): Eukaryota > Viridiplantae > Streptophyta > Magnoliopsida > Asterales > Asteraceae > Helianthus > Helianthus annuus. The sequence goes on from NC_035433.2 coordinate 2,156,905, forward strand.
TGGTTATTATACAAGTCAGGTTTTGACTTCACGTAACGCACGTATAAAACATATAAGTTAACATGTTTCGAGCACTCATAGAACATGGTAACACTTAGCAGTCAAGAGCATAACTTGTGCGTTCTAATCTCGGCCCAACGTAACCCGGCCCAAATAATATTCACCCCAATAACATGTCGGCCCTAACAGATAAGCAGTCCAATAACAAACAGTCCACAAATCCAATCATTTGGCCCAAACGATTGGGCCCGTGACAGTGAAAGCCCAAAACAGTGTACGTACAACGGTGGTCTCGAGTCGCAACCGGCGTTCTCGAGTCGCAACAGAGAGTTACGAGTCGCAACAGCTGGTTACGAGTCGCAACAGGTGGTTTCGGCTCATCATGGTCTGGTTACGAGTCGCGATATGACTCGCAACCGTTGTTGCGGCTGATGCTGTTAAGGTCTCGAGTCGAGACTGTGGGTTCCCGACTCGCAATCTGAGTCGCAACCTAGCGTGTAACAGCTTTCCTGATTTCATGCAATTCAGTTACAACATTTATGCAAATGAATTATCGTTGTCAGTTTCCAGAAATCAATTAACAACTAACAGTTTACCATTCAAGAAATCATCGATCAAACAGGGTTTTCTAAACCTTAATTCGTATGAACAACAACATGAACAAATATTAAAATCATTCAACTCGATATATCATACAATCATACAAACAATCTGAACAAGTAAACTGATTCATCCAAATTGTGTAACAATCCAGCCGATTAACATCTACACCAGTCCGAATCATATTCATTTAACCCTAACCATTACCACCACTAATCCAGAACAAAACATAGTAATAACCCAAACGGTTCTAGCTTATAACATGCAACCCTAATCCGTCTAACCTAAACATAGAGTCATAACATCATACCAAATCATCATCAACATACCGAGCATATACAACACACATCAATGGATAACATACTAACCGGAAGATAGGATCAAGCACAAGAAAAGTGAGCCGAATGGAAGAGCAAGGTCTCCGATCCTCTGAGTTGTTCGCCGTCGGGTTCTAGGCAAGCCGAGAGAGAGAGAGAGATAGAGAGCAAGTAGGGTTTGTGTGTGTTATGTGTTTTGCAAAAACAATGAAATCAAACCCCTACTCTTGGTTTTGGTGTTTGCGAGTGGGGAGTGGGCCGAGCCCACTCGGCTGCCTAATGGATCCGTGAACAAGGTGTGGCCCAAAAGGGCTTGTGTGACCGGTTATAATGTGCGGTTTGGGTTTGGCTCGATTAACATGCAAACATATATCACACAACGCACATATTAACATACGTACTCACATAATTATATAATCAAGTTCACATAGTACGTAACATCATAACATTCGTTAACTCAAAGTGTCATATAAGCACACATAACGTTACATCTAAGCAAGTCTAAAGTTCGAGTTGTCACAGTGGTGCTGCTACCGGAGCCTCCTCCTGTGCCTCACCTCCGGCCCCAATAACCAACTGCACGGGCCGCTGCTCGAGAAATCTAGGCGGATCGCCTGGTGCCAATAACTGTATCATCTGCCTCATGTCACTCAACCTGTACAGTGACCCGACAGGCTCCTCATGCAACCATCCTGGTGGGAAATCCTGATACACACCCAAGCTCTCAGCAAGTACACTGATATACGATCCCATACAAATCCTGGAGTCTGCACCGCGTCCTCGAGCCCTGTCAAAGGCGTGAAGTAAGAAAACTGCTAAATTGGCCTCCTGGCCCTCCACCATGCAATACAGCGTGAACTGATCATGATATGTAACTTTCTCGAGACTCATGTATCGAGAAAGTACAGTGCAAGCTAGAATCCGATGCAGAAAGCGTATGACCGGATCTCTAATCTGTGAAGCTGGAATCCCTGAACCCCACTCACCATCTCCTATGGTGGACCAAAATGCCGTCAGCTGTGTCGTGGTGACACACTGAGGTAGTGTCTCATCCGTCCATCCCATCAAACTCTCAGTGAAGATAGGCTGTGTGGTCTCCTCCAATGTATACAAACCCGTATGGACGGCGAACTGAGCGAGGGACAGTATATGTGTCCGTCGTCCAAGGGTAAAACTGACCGCAGCAGGCTCAGCAAAGCGAACATGATGTAGCCTGAAAGTAGCGTGAAACTCCAGTACAAGCTCATGATGATACGCTCTCCTCTCGCCTAACAACCTCCTCCAGCGAGGCGTGATCAACCCCTCAAACCTAGCACGAACGCCCATGCGATCCATCAAATCCCAATCCAGTACTCTAGCTTAGTGATAGCGCAAACCGAGATGCCTCTGTAACGCTGCGTACTCATCTGAGTCTGGGTGAAACTGCAGCAGTGTGTGAGTCTCCTCCGGTGGGAGATCAGCTGGTGGTGGTGGCACTGCAAACGGATCAGGCATGTGCGGATCCTCAGAGTATCGGATCACTCTCGCAGGACGCTCAGGCGGCGGCTGTGGTACTGGAGTGCGTGAAAGACGTCCTCGCTTGCGAGATGGCTGTGCTGACGATGAAGATGCCATACCTGCACTCATTAACAACAGTGAGAAATTACAACAATAATTACAAGACACCGCCCCCAAACACGTTTTACGATGCATTTCTAATTTTTTTTTATATAACTAAGGTAAACTAAAGAAACGGAACGTGACAAAACATATTTTTGGTGTGCTGGGGGGTGGCAGTTGCGGCCGTATAGCATTTCGTTCGCGGCCGCAACAAAAACTATACAACAAAATTGGAAATTTCGGCATGCCCCCGACGTATTTACAAGAAACCAACCGTCCTCGCCCGAATGGAGATTGAGTACGGGCGAGGTGATCGCAAACCTGCAAAACGATACAAATTCGACACTAAAAAATAAAATCAATGCACGCTCAATGTCAAATTGTGTAGGCATCCGAAATAAACTAGATAACAAACAACAACAAAAAAAAGAACGCCTATTCTAAAGACTCGACTTTATTAAACGGAAATAACACAACAACAACAACAATTAAGGCAACATGACGCATACTCTACGACTCACGAACTAAACCCAGATTACCTAAGATGACTCGACACTACGACATTAAAATCGGCACGACTAAGACTCTCGACTCACAAAATTACAGCATTACAATATACAACATTAAATAAAATGACTACACCCAGACCCGAAACAAGACAACTACTCTTAGATAAAATGGACTACCAAAGACGTCTACTGAGGCTGACAAGAAACTCAACTGAAGACAATCAACTAGTACGACCCGACACTGAAACAACTCAGACATAACACATCAAAATGTACAAAACACGAACTGATTAACTATCAATACTATGAAATGATAACAAAACTGTACAAAAGACATACCTGATTGTCGACGAGACGCGGGAGTCGAGGCTGCCCGGAGTGGAAGGCGATTCGGTGCGGCGGTGGAAATGGCTGATGATGGTGGGTCGGTGGTTGGCTGGTGGATCGGTGGTGGCGGTGATCGATGGTTGAGATGGCCGGTGATCGGTGGTATGGTGGCAGGTCGGGGCGGCTGATGATCGGTGGTATGGTGGCAGGTGATAGTGGGTCGGCGATCGGTGGTGAAGGTGGAACGGTGGCGGAGATCGGGTGGTCGGCTGGTGAGAGTGGTGGAGGTGGTGGTGAGTTCAAATGAGGAAGACGACCAATTTGGGGCTTTTATATTTTTTTGAACTGACGAAAGGCTTACGGACCGTATGCCTAACCCTTTGCGGTCCGTAAGCATTTCATTTTTTTTTCTTGACCGCCTCCTTCTTACGGACCGTATGGGTACCTCTTTGCGGTCCGTAAAGCTTGCTAAACAGAAATTATTTTTTTTATATTATTATGATTAGTATTATTATTATTAATGAATATTATTATTATTGAAAATTATTATTATTATTATTAAACCCTTAACTCACCTTGTTTCCGATGTTACCCCCGTATGTCTCGGCTCGGTTTTCTACTTGTGAACTGCGCATCTCAACAAACAGATCAGTACGTCCGACACAAACATGACACAACAGACTCAGTATACAAATAATAAGATACACAAACAACGGTACAAACTATACAACTCGGGAAACCCCGAGTGTGCGAAACAAACTCTCACGTGCTTAAAACCGGGAGGTCAATCACCTCCTCCTCTCGATCCTCGGTCGGTCCCTTGACAAAATGCTTCAATCGATGCCCATTGACCTTGAATCTCTGACCGTCTTCATTCTCAACCTCTATCGTCCCGTACGGGAACACCTGCCTAACCACATACGGTCCGTGCCAACGTGATCTCAACTTTCCCGGGAGCAGCTTCAACCGGGAATTGTATAACAACACCTTCTCCCCACACTTGAACTCTTTCACCTGCTTCAAGTGTTTGTCGTGCAACGCCTTAGTACGCTCTTTATATGCCCACGACTTCTCATACGCCTCATCGCATAACTCCTCTAACTCGTGAAGTTGAAGAAACCGGTTCTTGCCCGCAGCTGGCAAGTCAAGATTGACTGCCTTCAGTGCCCAGTATGCACGATGCTCTAGCTCCACCGGTAGATGACACGCTTTCCCATAAAGTATCCTAAAGGGTGTGGTCCCAATAGGCGTCCTATAAGCAGTACGGAAAGCCCACAGAGCGTCATCTAACTTCTCGGACCAATCGATACGACTGTTTCCGACAGTTTTCTCCAAGATCCTCTTAATCCCCCTATTCGAATTTTCCACCTGCCCACTTGTTTGTGGATGATAGGCCGTCGAAAGCCGATGGGTGACCCCATAGCGTTTCAAGACCTTCTCCATCTGTGAATTGCAAAAGTGGGTGCCTCGATCAGATATCAAGGACTTCGGTGTCCCGAACCTAGCAAACAATCTCCTCAAAAATCTCACAACAACCCTCGCGTCATTCGTGGGCAAGGCCTCTGCCTCCACCCACTTAGAAACATAATCTACTGCGACAAGGATGTATCGGTTCCCCCTCGACATAGGGAACAGACCCATAAAATCAATACCCCAAATATCAAAGACCTCAACCACCTGAATGGGGTTCTGGGGCATCTCATTACGGGATGAGATATTGCCTATCCTCTGACAGGCGTCACAGCTTCGCACAAACTCATGTGCGTCCCTAAAGATGGTCGGCCAATAAAAACCCGCATCAAACACGCGTTTGGCAGTATAAGCAGCACCATAATGGCCACCAGTCGGTCCCTCATGACAATGTCGTAGTATACTGCGCGACTCGGACCCAAACACACATCTCCTAATAGCCTGGTCTGCACCGATCCTAAACAAGTACGGATCCTCCCAAATGTAGTGCTTGACATCCGCAAAGAATTTCTTCTTTTGCTGATATGTCATGCCCTCCACTAGGTCACCTGTAGACAAGTAATTCGCCAGATCAGCGAACCAGGGAAAACCCTCCTCGTGGGCTTTCAAAAACATCAACGCCTCATGGGGAAACTCATCCCCAATCCTATCCTCCCGAGTCTTTTCTATCTCGGGGCTCTCTAATCTCGACAGATGATCAGCAGCAACGTTCTCAGCCCCCTTCTTGTCCCTAATCTCTAGATCAAACTCCTGAAGCAGCAAAATCCATCGAATAAGCCTAGGCTTCGCATCCTTCTTCGCAAACAAGTACCGAAGAGCCGCATGATCTGTGAAAATAATAGTCTTCGATAGCACAAGATAGGAGCGGAATTTGTCGCACGCGAATACGACTGCTAGCAACTCCTTCTCCGTTGTGGTGTAGTTTTCTTGGGCGTCGTTTAGGGTCTTGCTAGCGTAGTAAATGGGATGAAAGTGTTTCTCCCTACGCTGCCCTAAAACGGCCCCAACAGCAAAGTCGCTGGCATCGCACATGATCTCAAATGGGAGGCTCCAATCGGGAGCAATCAGAATGGGAGCACTCACTAACCTCTCCCTAATCAACTCAAAGGCCCTCAAACACTCATCGTCGAATACGAATGGCCTATCCTTCTCTAGCAGCTGGGTCATCGGGCGAGCAATTTTCGAAAAGTCGCGGATGAAACGGCGGTAGAGTCCCGCATGACCCAAGAAACTCCGAATCGATTTCACAGAAGTAGGCGGCGGGAGCTTGGAAATAACATCAACCTTGGCTTGATCAACCTCAAGCCCCGCCTGTGAAATCTTGTGCCCTAGCACAATCCCCTCTCGAACCATGAAATGACACTTCTCCCAGTTAAGCATCAGGTTCGTCTCCTCACATCGAGTAAGCACACGCTCGAGATTACGCAGACAATGATCGAAGGAACTCCCAAACACAGAAAAGTCATCCATGAACACCTCCATGGAGTCCTCGATCAACTCGTGAAAGATCGCCACCATACAGCGCTGAAATGTGGCTGGAGCGTTACACAACCCAAATGGCATGCGTCGATACGCGAAGGTGCCAAAAGGGCATGTAAATGTGGTCTTTTCCTGATCCTCTGGTGCAATAGGGATCTGGAAATAACCTGAGAATCCATCAAGAAAGCAGTAGAACTGCTGTCCTGACAGTCGCTCCAGCATCTGATCAATGAACGGCAAAGGAAAGTGATCCTTGCGCGTGGCATCATTGAGTCTGCGATAATCTATGCAAACTCGCCAGCCGGTGACGGTCCGGGTGGGTATCAACTCATTCCTATCGTTGACGACCACTGTCATACCCCCCTTCTTGGGGACCACCTGGACGGGAATCACCCATGCAGAGTCCGAAATCGGGTAAATCAGTCCTGCATCCAGCAACTTAATCACCTCTTTCTTCACGACCTCCTGCATATTAGGGTTTAGCCTTCTCTAAGGCTGAACCACCGGCTTGAACTCCTCTTCCATCAAAATCCTGTGCGTGCAGAACGAAGGGTTAATACCCTTGATATCCATCAGCTTCCACGCAATAGCCTGCTTGTGCTCTCTCAAAACACTCATTAGCTTCTTCTTCTCCTCCTCCGTCAATCCAGCAGAAATGATGACGGGTAACTGAGATCCCTCACCCAAGAATGCGTACTCCAAATGAGACGGCAACTCCTTCAACTCCAGGGGCGGGGGTGCCTCAACAGACGGTCTCTCCTTCGGGATCTCCTCCTCCTCGATGACCTCAAACACCTCGAATCTAGGGGAAGGCTCGGTAGCCTGCAACAGCGGGTCCTGCTCAACATCTAACTCAGTGACCTCACTCCCCTGATCATCCATACTAGCATCATGCGTATCAGACGCATCTCTCCCACAAATCTCGCTGAGAAGGCCACCCACATGTGACATAAGAGTATCAATAAAGTATAGAGTGTCATCATGCTGCTGGGTATGCCTCATAGAACGCTGAATGTCGAATGTGACCTCATCCTCATCTACTCGAAGGGTCAACTTGCCATCATGCACGTCAATGAGTGCTCGTGCTGTGGCAAGGAATGGACGACCTAAAATCAGTGGGACCTCAGAGTCCTCGTCCATGTCAAGGATGACGAAGTCAAATGGAAATACGAATTTGTCGACCTTCACTAACATGTTCTCCACGGTGCCCCTAGGAAATTTCACCGATCGATCGGCGAGCTGAATACTCATGCGCGTAGGGGAAGGCTCTCCTAGGTCAAGCTTAGCGAATATGGAATAGGGCATGAGGTTTATGCTAGCACCTAGGTCAGCAAGCGCATTGCTGACAGTAAGATTCCCAATCAGACATGGGATGGTAAAGCTACCAGGATCAGACACTTTCTTCGGCAGCTTGTTCTGCAAGACGGCGGAACACTCCTCGCTCAGGGTGACGGTCGACAGATCCTCTAATTTCTTCTTATTCGTAAGAAGATCTTTCAAAAACTTCGCATACTTTGGCATCTTCGCCAAAGCCTCGACGAACGGAATGTTCACATGTAGCTTCTTCAGCATCTCCATGAAACGACCATACTGCTCTGCGTCCTTACCCTTCACTAACCTACCAGGGTAAGGGGGTGTCGGCTTGTACACCCTCATCGGCTTCTTCTCTGGCTCCTTCTTCTCTCCTGGAGACCCGCTGGGCTGTGCTGTACTTGCTGGGCGCAGCCTAGGGTGCACTCTGCCAGCTGGTGTCTCCATCTCAATCTCCTCGTCGACCTCCGGGTCCTCATCGACTACCGGTGCGACCTCAACAGCTCCTCGTTCGCTCCTAGTGGTGACAGCCTTTGCAGTGGCGTTCGGATTTCCAACAGTGCTACTAGGGAGACCACCTTGAGGTCTCTGGTTCAGCTGATCGGCCAGCGAACCCACTGTCCTCTCCAGGTTCTGTAGTGCAGTGCTCTGACTCTTCATGAAGGTCTCGTGCTCCATGAACCTCGACTGTGTCTCCTTATGTCGAGTATCCTCTCGCGTGATGAACTGTGTCAGCAACTGCGTCTGCTGGGCTAATGTATCCTGGTTTTGCCTCAGCATCTCCTCTATCGTCGGGTTTTTCGTACCCGAACTCGCCCCTGCTCCTGCTCCTGCATCCTGAAACAAACTCTGACGCGGCTGAAACCCCGGTGAGTTATTGTTCTTCCAGCTGAAATTTGGGTGGTTCTTCCAGTTCGAATTGTAACGCTCCCCGAAATTTCCTTGATTCCGATTACCCACAAACTCTACCTGCTCCGGTGACTCCTCAGGGGCAATAGGACACACGGCTGTGTCGTGCTTCCCTGTGCATATCTCGCATAGCTGCTCTTTCTTCACCTGCATCTCCTTCACTTGCTGCTTTAAGGCATCGATTTGGGATTGCATAGAGGTGGTAGTGTCAACCTTATGCACGCCTCTCTGTGCAGCAGACGAATCTCTAGACTCGGGAAACTCATAGCTACTCATCGCGATGTCCTCAAACATCTCGGTACACTCATCTAGGGTCTTGGCGGTCATCAGATTGCCGCAAGCAGTCGTATTCAGCATATTCCTCGTAGCAGGCGTCACTCCATGGTAGAACTTCTCAACTAGCGCCCAACTCTCAAACCCGTGATGTGGACATTTAACCAACAACTCCTTGAAGCGCTCCCATGTCTCGTAAAATGACTCTCCTTCCTTCTGACGAAACTCCTGAATCATGCTCCTCAGACGAGCGGTTTTAGAGGGAGGAAAATATTTGCCTAAGAATTTCTCTCGCATCCCAGCCCAGGTAGTAATGGATCCAGCAGGAAGAGACTCTAACCAAGCATGAGCTCGATCAGTGAGTGAGAATGGGAAAAGACGTAACTTGCAGGCGTCCTCGCTAACGCCTTGCTCCTGAAATGTGTCACAGATAGCTGAAAAACGAGAGATGTGAACATTTGGGTCCTCGGAAGGTAACCCATGGAACTGGACGGTGTTCGTAACCATCGAGATGATCTGGGGTGGAATCCGCCAGCTATTGACAGCGATAGCAGGGCGGGTGATGCTAGATCGAGCATTGGCCGCGTTCGGCCTGGCGTAGTCAGCGACGACTCTCCTAGCAGGGGGATCGGCATCACCCATAGTGAAAGTAGAAGATGAAGTGTGTACCTGACTAGCTCGGAAAGTGCGAAGGCGCAAACGAAGGTGGCCCCTGTGAACGAGTGTGGTGCATACAATGAGAAGAAATCTAATCTAAGTACTAAAGTAAATCTAACCCTAAAGGCACAAATTGCAAGCAAAAGGCACCTAAAGGCAATGGAAATCTATGAAAGCAAATAAACAACTAAATAGACGACTCGGGTCGTTCTCTAAAGTGCCAGTGTCCCCGGCAATGGCGCCAAAAACTTGATGTGTGAAAATGTATATATTAAATTCAGACAAGTTTTAAAATGGAATCACAACCTAAACCACACACAATCGGCAAGTGCACCGGTCGCAGTGTAGTGTAGATGGCAAGACCGGATATCAATCCGTGGACACTATATGCAAACTTTAGATACTGAACCTCTATCGAATAAATAGTCAATTTTTGGATTTGTTTCGAAATATTTTGTAATAATAACTAAATGAAATAAACAGAACGTACGAAACAAAGCAAACAAACGAGGCAAGAATACGAGCAAACTGTGATCAAATATATATGAGATAAAGACTACCTAGGCATAGAATCCCTAGAATCATGCAATGCTAATGTGATAGTGATAACGGTTAAATACCTATTTCCCTCAATTGACCCCCCGCTAGAGATGTCCCAAATGAGAAAGCAAGACTAAATGTGAAGTGCTAGAACGGACCGGCTCGAGCTATCGATACCAAATCCTACGAAAATAGAATCCTTTTGACCTCAGAAACAGTGATGTTGAGAGAGGATCCCAAAATCGCAAAGCAAACCTAACTTAGATAATCGAAATCCTAGGAAACCCTAATTACGATGCAATAAACGAGCCCGAGCTATCGGTCACCCAATCTACACAGCAATAATTAGCTAATAACCTAGCTCACCCTAATCGTCTTTCGAGTCACAAGATGAGGATGCACGTTTTAGTAAATCAATTTTAATTATTAGTTGAATTGGTTAATTTCTCAACACAATACTCAAACCGAAAACCCTAAGATCTACGATTCATATTAAACTCTAAGTCTAGGGGGAATTTCTTCGTGCCTAAACTGCTGAATTCATCAACCAAAAATCAATCAAAACACACCAACATCCAATATCAAGATCAATACCAAAGACAAGTTATGTAAATCACATCAAATAACCGAAATCATGTCACAAACGCATTACAATCAACTAGTTCATCAAAACCTAGGTAGTTATGAAGTTTAGCTACTCATAATATTCAAGAATTCAACAATACAAAGTCTGAAACAAACTGAAATCATCGTTCAAGGCGAAAAGAAACCGAAAAACTAATGTTTAACGAACCCGGAACGCTCCAAACTCGAACCGAAAGCTTCCAAGACCTTTGCACAGCTTCAAGATGCTCCAAAATCGCCCCACTATGCTCCAATGCCGTCTGGTTACTGAATGAATCCAACCCTAGTCGGCTGCCATGATTTTATAAAGTTTTTGCGAATTACGATCCTCTTACGGACCGTATGGTAACAGCCTTACGGTCCGTAAGGCTCTAGGGCAACTGGACTCGTGCTCCTCCCTTGCGGACCGTAAAGACCAGGTCTTACGGTCCGTAAAGGGGTCCTGTACAGCAAACTTTTGTCTTTTTCCTTGCTTTTCCGACACGTCTTTCCGTGTTACTTTCGCTGCACCATTTTCCTTCCGTTTTCACCGCGAAATCAGCAGGTTCATCATCAATTCCTGCAAATCCATAATTTAAACAATTAAGTATCCAAATCGCGAGAAAACCACATCCAAAATCATCAAAACGTAGGGAATTTGATACGTAAAATATGTATAATTATAAACATATCACTAACTTACTGTAAGCTCGATCAATATACTGCCTAGACCATTTTCCAATATAGTGCCTAAACCATTTTCCAATTTGTCTAGCAGTCCCAACCTTACTGTAAGTTTGGCGTTTTTTTAAATGGCGTTATGCAGACCAAGATGACAAAATACAATAACGGAGTAAGTAAAATATTAAGCCGAAAAAATATTTTTTTTTGTTATTTTTAGCATCTTGTAAGGGTTAACCATTTTTAGTATTTTTTTTGGCGTTTTGCTAATAAAGATAGAAATATATCATTTAATTATCTTAAAAAAAAGAAGATTACATAGAAGAAAAAAAAGAGGAAAAAAAATTAAAAGCCTTCGTCAGAAGGTACTTTATCCGAAAAGTATCCATCACTTGCGTCATCTTCTTCCTCCTCGGAGTCTTCATCTGGATCTTCATCCATGTCATCACATTCACCTTCATCAACTTCTTGTTGCTGAAGATTCTGAAGCCTCCACCTGAACATGTCTTGCATTAACTCCAATTTAAGTCTATTTCTGTGTTGGTACAAGTGGTGTTATGCAATTCTTCCATGAAACCCATACGCTGCTTTGTCATGATGTTCTCTAACCAGTAGACTTCCTGCTCTCCATTGTCATATGTAACCGTCACCATGTCTGTTTCATCATCAAAACACCATGATGTCATGACAGGGTCCGGCTTCACATCTGCTTTGATTGGTCCAAATTTGCTGGTTAATGCTTTCATAAGCATATGCGTTTTTGCTAGTTAATGCTTTCATAAGCATATGCGTTTCATGGCATTCGTTGTCTAGAGCGATGCCAATGGATAAGATTCGCCTCTGTATCTCTTCTTCCATCTTCAGAATTGCCCTGACCGTCTTAACATACACCCTCCTTCTGTTGTAAAAAAAGAGGACGTATCTCCTGATTCCCATAGTGCAGTGCCGACATTTGGGTAAGTGAAATAAGGATCTTGCTTTGGACCACCAATTCTAAAGGGTCACACTTTTGAGAAAAAATAAATAAATGCAAGTGTAATTCATTTCAGATTGTATGCTATGTATTGCAGTCTCTTGCTGTTGTTTTAATTTAATTTTTGATTGGGCATTCAAAGTATATATAAATATATAATCAAGTTGCATATAATTACATGAAGGCCATGCTTGATTGTTCTTGAAGATTTTGATGTTATTTCGGTAGATTTTGCGCAAATTGTTCCGATCAAAACATGTGAAATTTTTAGTGCTGGGGACAATAAAATTTGAGAAGGCCCCATTTTTCAAGTTTGCTTTAGGCCTCCACAAAGGTTGAGCCGGCCCTGCCATAGTGTATCTCCACGAAACGATTGTTGCCATTTTTGGCATTTTGGTTAAGTTGGCGTTTTTGGTTAAAGATGTTTTTTTTTTGCAGAAAATGGATAGATTGAAGTGATTATGGAAGCTATGTTTTACCTTGTTTATATAATGATGTTTTTGGCGCGTAATTTAGGAGGGAATTTCTTCTAATAAATGTTAATAACTGAAATTCAGTTACTGCGTTGTTTCATTTTCCTGTAATATTCAACGCGTTTTATTACAAATTTTTGGCGTTTTGTTTTTAATGACGTTTTGTTTTTTTTTTTTTGTATGGCGTTTTATCATTTGATGGCGTTTTGAATATGAGTGGTAAAAGACCCTTTTACCCTTAATGAAGCGCGTCCCACATAATAAAATTGATGTTATTTACGAAAACGCCATCGCGCAAGCTAGTCCATGGATTGTTTTAATCGGACGACCCATAAACGTTCTTACCGTTCTCACACTCTAGCTTGGAAGCATCGCAGTAGACTTCAAAATCTTCTGTTCCTTCTGGCAATGCTAGGATTGGGGCGTTTGTTAACTTTTGCTTCAAAGTCCTAAAGGCCTCCTCCTGCCTGGGTCCCCATTCATATTTTACGGCTTTACATGTTAGCTTAGTTAATGGTACGGCTATCTTAGAAAAATCTTTAATGAAACGCCTATAGTATCCAGCAAATCCTAGAAAACTTCTAACTTCCGTAGCCGATTGCGGGGCCTTCCATTTGGTGATTGCTTCTATTTTAGAGGGATCTACGTGAATACCTTCGTGATTCACCATGTGACCTAAAAATTGCACCTCCTGTAGCAAAAATTCACACTTCGAGAATTTGGCGTAAAGCTTCTCCTTTCTTAACAAAGTTAAGAGTGCATGCAGGTGTTCACAATGTTCATCCTGGCTTTTGGAATAAATAAGCATATCGTCGATGAAAACAATTACAAATTTATCCAAATACGGTTTACAGATCCTATTCATCATGTCCCTAAATGTTGCACGAGCATTGGTTAGTCCGAAGGGCATGACTGTAAACTCGTAATGTCCATACCTAGTTCGGAAAGCAGTTTTAGGTATGTTTTCTTCTTGCACCTTCAATTGATGATATCCGGAGCGTAAATCTATTTTAGAAAAATATCTCGCTCCTTGTAATTGATCAAAAAGATCATCAATTCTAGGTAATGGGTATCGATTCTTAATAGTAACCTTATTCAATTCCCTATAATCGATACACATTCTCATCGATCCATCCTTCTTCTTTACAAACAACACTGGAGCTCCCCACGGAGAGGAACTAGGTTGTATAAATCCTTTGCTTAGTAATTCATCTAATTGCTTCTTTAATTCTAACATTTCAGTGGATGCTAACCGATAAGGTGCCTTGGCTATTGGTATAGTTCCTGGAATTAGATGAATTCTGAATTCTACTTCTCTATTGGGTGGTAATCCTGGTAGGTCTTCTGGAAAGACATCCGGATATTCTGATACTACGGGAATGTCCTTAAGTTTCTTACTTTTGGTATTAACAACTACCGAAACCATATATGCTATTCCTTGTTTTCTTGAATAACTGGCCAACTTCATTACTGAAATGAATTTTAGTGGCTTTTGTAGCTTATCCCCTGTAATCATTACCAATTCTCCTGTGGGTGTATGGATTTCTATGGAATTTTTATCACAAAGAATTCGAGCATGGTTGGCTACTAACCAATTCATTTCTAACACCACATCGAATCCAGCTAAATCCATAGGTAACAGGTTTGCAGAAAATTTATGGCCTAAGAGCTCTATCTTTGCTTCTCGCAAAACCTTATCTATTTTAAGAGTATTACCATCTGCTGTTTCGACTGTAAAAATCTGTCTAAGGTTGATTAAGGGTAAGTTAAGAGCTTGGCAGAACGAAGTATTTATAAAACTTTGGTTTGCACCAGAGTCAAATAATACTTTCGTATAAACATTGTGAACTAAGAACGTACCAGCTATGACGTCAGGAATCAGTTCAGCTTCCTCTGTAGTTAATTGAAAGGCTCTTGCGTTCTTTTTAGTAGTTCCTTCTGCAGGTTTAGCCTTGTTATCTGCTGGTTTAACTAATTTTGGGCAGTCTGGCCTAAAGTGTCCAGCTTCTCCGCAGTTGTAGCAGATTGTTGCTTTCTTCTTCCTGCAATCTTCTTCTTGATGTCCTGGAATTTTGCAGAAATTACAGTACCCTTTGCATTTTCCAAAATGCTTTCTTTTGCAGGTACCGCAGAATGGAACAGTGGAAGATCGCCCGGTTCCTCTTTTCTTGAAAGGATTGCTATTACCCACTTGGGTAATCTTTTGGGCCACTTCCTTCCTTCTATTTTCTTCTCGTGTGCGCACCAGTCCGTCAGTCAAGGTGTTGGCTAATTCCACTGCATCGTCAATCGTGCGGGGTCTAGCAGCTTTGACGATATCACGAATCTCGCTAATCAAACCCCAAATGTAGCGAGAAATAAGTACCGGCTCTGGCGATGCCAGAGTTGGCACAATTTTGGCATACTCAAAGAATTTTGAAGTATACCCTCGACAGTCAACATCCACCATTCGGTGGCTCAGGAATTTGTTTCCCATTTGTTCTTTTTCATATTCGGGGAAGAATTTTCTTTCTTTCAATCGCCTAAATTCTTCCTAACTCATGGCGTAGGCCATGTCACTTCCCTTGGTTTCCAATACTGTATTCCACCATTCTAATGCTTCTTCCTTGAAAAGGTGGGAAGCGTACATAACTTTATCCTCCTCAGCACATTTACTTATTTTGATTACTGCCTCGGTTTTCTCCAACCAACGCAGTGCCGCAGTCGCCCCTTCATTACTTGCAAATTCAGCTGGTTACAGGCAAGAAATTCCTTGTAAGTGCAACCAAGCGTTGCAGCTTTCATTCTTTTGTACACCGGGGCTTGAATTCCATTATTATTATTGCCGCCTCCATTAATACTCTTACTGGAAGTATCGTCGCGCGTGCGTTTACTAGGGTGAGCTTGCAAAGGCCCAGCAGGGCTTTTTACCGCAGCAACGATTGCTGGAATAGCATTAACTATTCCCTGAGCGACGATGTTTTCTATATCTTGCCGGTTTAGATAGTGATCCTCGTTATTGTTAAGTTCATTAAAGGTCATCACGTAGGAACCACCAATATTAACTCGGGCACACACTATTATCCATATTGTCTATGATATTTTAACTTCCCAAGCAGGCAGCCTACGCATAACAAAACGCTAGTGCACGAGAAAACTCAATCTTTACGTCAACGGATGTCGGGATACATCACATTCTATGCGAGACGAAACGATAGTGCACAGGTATACGCGAAACTCAATATGTACGTCAACGGGGGTTGAAGCACGTCACATGCGACTATCGAGGCGAGTCCTTTGAGAAGAAACGATGGCGCAATTCAACGACGACGCTAGATTCCTGTTAGCAGGAAAACTAACGATCAGGAAACGGCAACTTGTCACGCGATCCTGCAACGACATGAATCACTCCAAGGAGAAGACGTATGTCTCCGCATCCCCCCCTATTTCAGTTAACGACGAATACGCTATGTTCGACATTCCATGGTAATGTCACCTAACAAATGGTCGTCACATGAAACCCTGGGTAAAGTCCTTAAATTTCTTTTATTGAAATTCCGACTTTTGCATCTAATGAGTAGATTTTCACATCTCTACTCCTCTTAATGGTCATTGTATCATGGTCATTTCTTTCATTATAACGAATACTCATTTGCTTCATTTCTTGAAAATTCATATGTTACGCATGCATCCTTTGTTACGCATGTGGTTTCGTTTCGAATAAGCGTTTCATCAAAGTTCAAATGTGTCACACCCCGATCTCCACGTGTCACCGGTGGGCCCGGTGTGGGGTATCGTGACGTAGTTGATAACATCATAGTCAAACAACACAATTTATAAATGCACAGCGGAAGCAAAAGATAATATATTACAATCCGAATATAAAGTAATATCAAGTATTACAACGGAAAGTAGAGGATCCACAGGCGGATCTTAAAACTTAAATGTTGTTCAACAGACTTTAGGCGCCTAGAACTTGCAAGATTCCTTATTAACGCCCTGAGCAGCTTCCAGCCTAATACGTACTTGTACCTGTCACTTAGACTTTGGAAAATACGTCAGTTTTCACTGGTAAATACACTCAACTGACTCATTTGAAAAGAGTTTATGAAAATTGGTTTAGGCGCACAAGGCACAAAACTATTTTTGACACTTGATTAAGATGCACAAGGCAAGATTAATCTTTTATACTTGGGACAAACTATATCTCATGTTATCAGTTTTACATAACTTGCTCTACATCCGGGGCCCGGTCCTATGCCGGTTCAAGATTAACCGACACACCACTATTCCCTTATTGGGAATCCCTTATTGGGTATAATCAATTTATAAGCATAAAGCATCTGTCAGGTGTATGCCTACACCCCGTGCTTAGGTCGTGGCCATTGCATTTAATGAGTCAAGGATATCCAGGACACGGTCGCATTAACCCCCAATGTTTCAGTCAAGCAATACGAATTAAAAACAGGTTATTTGGATTTCCCGACACATTGGTCTTCGAATCCCATACCTGACCATGCGGTATTTATATTACCGTATCCCAAGCCCGTAATAGGGAAAATAAGTTAAGAGTATTTACCTGAGCTAGCTCCTGTCTTAAATAGCAAGAGTTATAACTCAGTCGTATTCCTAAGTAAGCGTAGGTACAATTTACCGGAAAGCTCTAGTTTGGAACGATGGTATAAATAACCAATTAGACTGCTAACGGGTCTTTAATTAAGCCTAAGCTTAGACCGGTTAGTCTTAAAGAAATATACGGTTAAGACGCATGATTAAGCGAAAGGCCGGATAGAATGTGATTTAGACCCGACAAGTTTGAATACTTGTATAATGTGGGTATACTAAATACATTCTGGATTTTGAGATAAAAATGATAACGTTTGACCCGTTTCGGTTAATTTACGCAAACTAGTTACGTAAATCGAACCGAACGCAAAAAGGGCGTTACGGGTAACCAAAAGAGTCATATGCAAGTTCCCTGAGATAATATGCTTTAAATATGATATAATATCAGCAAGTTATGTCCTATTATGCCCCGAATGTATTTAAACTCAATTTACGCCTCATAAGGGCATTTTGGTCATTTAAAAGATTATGAAAGAGTCAATTTGGTAATCTGAGTTACAGGTCTGATTTATACAGTAAATATACTTAATTTGCCATATTATAACAGTAGGGTATGACCCGTAGACAAAACTTATCATTTAAAATCAAACTATGCACCGTAGGGGTATTTTAGTAATTTCACAAGGGCTAAAAAACGACAAAACTGGAAATCTGAGTTCAAAATCTTATACTTACTGTTATTATATGAAAATATGCTAAATACATCAGTAGGTATGAGTCTTATATGTTTAATATGAGTATAACGCTTACAATGCGCTAAAAACGCTAAAAATGCGATTTAGAGCCGTTTCCGGGTTTTTAAAAGAAAGCTGAGATTTTTATATTTCCAGAATGCCCAAAATAATTTATTTAACAAATAAAATCAGTAGAAAAAGGTTTGGGGTCAAAAGAATGTATAAAACTCATTTTATGGCTTAAACGGTCAAAACCGGCATTAACCGAATCGACTTAGCGACGTATGATCCGATCAGCCAAAAATTAAATAAAAATCTTCAAAAATCCCAGAATATTATATAACATCAGTGGGTAAAAAGTTTTATATCGAAAAGTGGCCTGAAATAGGTTATACGCTAAATGCGCCGTTTATTTAACATAAAGATATAGTTTTACGCTATCGGCCATAACTCAAAATCTGGACCACCAACTGATCTCAAATTTTCGGTGCAAGTTTATAAATTAATAATAAAGATTTCTACTCTTTTACTTTTCCAAAAATCACGTTTTATATCAAAAAGGGCAAAATAGTCAACTTTTAAGCATAATCGGAAACACGCATATGAATCGGTTAAGCATAGACTCAAGATGTAAAAATTCCAGAAAGTTATACATAAATAAAAATGGTCAAAAATACACTCTAATACAGATCTCAAACATGCATGCACGGATCCGAATCGATAGTCTACGAAAAAGTCGTTTTATAAGACTTTCGGTTCCGATCCGAGTTTATACTAAAGATTGTCGAGTTGATTATGATAAAACACATTCTTATATTCATTATAAGTTATTTTTGATGATCAAACTGATTGCATGTCATCTACATTACCATTTATGCTATATTTCGCAAAAACGATTTCTGTTGACTTTTTAAGAACATCTTTGACTCGACAAATAGCATGCTTAGAGTGGGAACCAGAGAATACCCTTTTGAGGGTTTGTTCCCCACATAAATACCAACTTATAAGTGGTTTCAATTTGAGAAATGACAGAGCCAATTTCGTTTAATCGAAAAGTCAAACTTTATGAACAACGGTTTGACTCTTAACTAATAATCTATGCTAGAACGGATTTGAGGATGATATGAATGCTTACAAAGGTCCTAATGAAGCCTAGAAAACACTTGGAGGCTGCCTTGACGATCAGATTGCTCCTGGAAATGCTTTGAGAGTTCTTGCAAGTTGTGGGTGTTCATGTTACTATCACAAGTGCCTCAAAAAGTGATGAATTGATCAGATTTATAAGGGAAATCAGATGTTGTGAGAGGTCTCTAGGTGTCTATACTTGCATGTCCATCCATTGGTGCACTTAGGAGGTGATATTAGCTGTTATGCACTCAAATTTCGGACCAAAACAGCAGCTGATCGCAAAAAGCTGCACCTGGGTTTTTTGGCAGCTCCAAACTTTGTTAATTATTGGCAGTTTTGGTCCCTGTCCTTGCACGCGAGGTTTTGGCTATGAATCTTGACTCGTAAACCCTCAAATCTGGTTTTTAAGAACCTTGGGACATTTACCAACATGGTAATGTCCTCGGATAACTTTGCGCTCACCCGAAAAGTCATGAAATTCGACGTTGACGCTTTTAACCCCTCAAGTACGGTTTTGGCCATAACTTTCTCATACGGTAACGAAACTACGTGAAATTTTTACCACATATTCTAGTGAGTATATTTCAGCATTACAAAGCTTCGGGTCTGCCAAAAGTTCACTCAGAGGTATAAATTCAACATGTTGACACTTTTAGCCCCTCAAGTACGGTTTTGGCCATAACTTTCTCATACGGTAACGAAACTACGTGAAATTTTTACCACATATTCTAGTGAGTATATTTTAGCATTACAAAGCTTCGGGTCTGCCAAAAGTTCACTCAGAGGTATAAATTCAACATGTTGACACTTTTAGCCCCTATAGTTTGTAATTCCTCACTTTTGTGCAATTTCCGCTTCGTATGATCCATGATCCATCCGTTTAAGGTTATAAACATTATGTAGGGTTATTATGGAGTCTATTTAGCCATTGTTGACACTTTGGACCCTTATGTTCCATAGTTTCCACCGTTTGTCAACTTTAGTCCCTCTAAAGTTTGTTTTTGCATATGCAAAGTCTATGACACGTGTCAATACATCATTGGACGTAAATTTTCGAGGTGTTACATCCTCACCCCCTTAAAAGAAATCTCGACCTCGAGATTTACTGAAACAAATGAGGATATTTCTCTTTCATCGTGGATTCCACTTCCCACGTGTATTCGGGACCTCTACGGGCATCCCATTTGACCTTAACAATAGGCACGTGCTTCCTTCGAAGCTTCTTCACCTGTCGATCCTCAATCGACAATGGTTTTTTTTTCCACGAACTTCAAATTCTCGTCTATGTGTATATCTGTATGCGGTATAACCAGTGATTCGTCAGCGAAACACTTCTTCAGATTACAGATGCGGAACACATTATGTATAGTGCTAAGTTCTTCCGGCAAGTTTAACTTATAAGAAACTGACCCGATACGTTCGACAATCCTGAAGGGTCCTATGTACCTCGGGTTTAGCTTGCCTTTCTTACCAAATCGCATCGCTCCCTCCTAGGGCGATACCTTAAGTAACACTTTATCACCTACATTGCAGTGAAAATCTTTGCGCTTTGGATCCGCATAACTTTTCTGCCTATCCCTGGCAGCTTTCAAACGATCGCGAACCTGAACGATCTTGTCTGTCGTCTTGAAAACGATTTCTGGTCCTGATAGTTGGACATCTCCAACTTCTGCCCAACATATAGGCGATCTACACTTCCTACCGTATAAGGCCTCAAAAGGCGCGGCCCTAATACTAGTATGGTAGCTATTTTTATAGGAGAATTCTATCAAGGGTAGGCGGTTATCCCAACTGCCACCTAAATTAATCACACATGCTCGAAGCATGTCTTCCAATGTTTGGATGGTACGCTCACTCTGTCCGTCCGTCTGCCAACCGTTATGTGATAGTGCTCCTTGACTTATTGGCGGAACATATCCTTAAATCCTTAGGGTGCAATACATCGCGAGCTCCACCAAGCTCCTTAAATAGGTTTTAGCTCATAAGTTATTTGATCTTGATATATTCGATTACTTCGAATGATTTCATATATTCAGAGCTTACTAGCCTGACAATTAACAGATTGGCACACCTTTCCAGGGTGATATCTTTTGTTGAATCTTATTTCTTAACAAGAACTTAGGAGGTTTGCTATTTCCATGGATCCTTGATTCTCTGCCGAATACTGGCAACTTATAGATGGTTATGGATTTGATCGATCTTATTCGTTGTTTCCAAGGCAACTTTTAGATCCCGATAATTGGACTTACCAATTTTCTGTCTAGCAATAGATGTTTAACATCTTATCTATACAAGGTCTCCCAAAGGAGCAGCGTTGATACTTATACAACAATTATTACCGAAAAGCTTATCTTAAGGCGATATGGTTATTCCAATCACTGCTTGACTAATCTCAAAGAATAGTTGTTCCTTACAGCTAGTCGAATAAATCGACGATCCTGGCAGCAATTTGGGGATTTCTAGTTATTGCCTAAATAGGGTTGCGGTAATCAATGCATAAGCAAGATGAACCGTCTTTCTTATTTACTAAAAATCGGAGTTCTTAGAACCTTGAATTTTGGCTTTACGAAACCTTATCCAAAACTTATTTATTTGGCTCTTAGTTCTTCCTATTTCGTTGGTAATAACAGATATAAGATTCTTACATTAACTGCAGCCCTAAGCGGGATGTTTGTCCTAACATCCTCTTGCCTCTCAGAAGGTAAACATGGTAATTCTTATAAAGAAGCTAATTATGACACATAGAGATGTCAGAGATTTCCGCATTCTCAGGCTTTGGCTCATCTATCGCTGTCGGTGTCAGATAAATGACACATTCCCTTTACCATTGCAAGGATGCCCTAAGTAGAGATACTTATAAGGGCATTTTTATATTGGATATCTCCTTTGAATACTACTAGTCGACTTTAGTACAATATGACCATTAGGATATCTTCGGGGATCCCATGCATTAAACCTCCATACTGATCAGGCATGGAAGCAATCTATGGGACACACTAGGATACGCAAATCCTCATATGGTACTCTTATCAAACATAGTTTGGCATTCGCAGACGATAGAAAACAATGAGAAAAATAATAAAATAAAATAAATAATATATATTGTCGTACTCTTTCTGGGGAAGAGTACTCCAGATTTTTATGAAAGGATTATCTCCGAGGGTGGGAGAGAGGTCATTAAAGATTCCATTGGTAAATTATACCTCATATTTAATATATGAAGTCCTTATGAATGTAATCCAGAGTTTGCTAAGCTTATGGTTTGCTAAAGGTTTATTATCCCTTGCATCAATGTAAAAATACTTGGCAGTCACTATCAATGCTAAATGGTAAAGGACCTACCTAATGCTATTATCGATGTGTATTGTCTCAGGTATTCAACCGGTAGTCCAGGCGGTTCCTTTCTTATCCTTTCCAGACCTAGCTGCTCCTTTCTTGGCAGCCTTAGGGCAATTAGTACTGATGTGCCCCTTTTCACCACAACTGAAACAGTTTGCATTCTTCATGTCCCTACATTCGTGGGACTGGTGTCCAGCTCTTTTACAGATGCCACATTGCTTTATCTTTTGGTTTAATCGACACTGCCCCCAATGTCTTCTTTTGCAGGTTTTGCATGTAGGCTTTTTGTTGGAATCCTGTTGGTTGTTGTTGAGCTTGGATTTGCTCTTCTTAGAATTCTGAGAGTTATTCTCCTCCCTTGGTCTTTTGTCATTAGTTTCATTCATGAACGACTTTTGTCTCACTACATCTTGAGTGAGAGACAAGGATAGATCTACAGCTGATCTGTAGTTGATTGGCCTTGAAGCCTTAACATCCCCTTTTATTTCTGGTGCTAAACCACCGATGAAACGCGCAATGCGTTTTGGTTCAGGGGTAATTAAGTAGGGTACCAGTCTAGATAGGGAGTTGAAGTCGGTAACATATTGCTGACAATTTAGGTTTTTCATTGTGAGATTCAGAAATTCTGTCTCCACCTTTTCCACTTCGTGTTGTGGACAGTAGTTTTCTTTGATAAGGTCCGCAAACTTGGATCATCCCATAAGGTATAGGGGAATTTTCCCCGTGGACTGCATCATGGCCTTCCACCATACAAGAGCCTCTCCTTTAAAAGATTGTGAAACGAATTTTACTACGTCCTTATCAGCACAATCGCTGATGTCCACAACCGTTTCCATTTCCTCAAGCCATTCCATAGCATCAATTGCTCCTTTTTCGCCATTGAAATCTCTGGGTTTGCATGAGACGAAATATTTGTAGGTGCACCCGCCCTCAGTTGAACGGGGCTTATCATAGAGTACTAACTCCTGAGGTTCGCTCTTTTCATCTGAAGAGTGAACGGAGCTCTCCTTTCGAGCTGATGTATGCGTTTCCGTATGGATCTTTGAGTGAGTGACACTCGGTTCCTTTTTGTTCTCAAGTACCTTATCCACAACTTCACTAATTGCTGCGCTAATCAAGGCCTGAAGAGTAGTGCCATTAACATTTATATTTATATTTGCACCCTTGTTTTTAGCCGCTGCACTGCTGTGCGCTTCGCCGGAAACCTCCATTCTGGAGCTTTGGTACTAACACCAAAAATAACGTATGCTTAGATGCAAGTTATTATGAAATCATCGTAATAGATGATTTATAAAGTCATGGTATTACTAAACCATAATGGCTGTTTGGTTTATAACTTCCTTATAGTATGCTACTAGAAAGTATGTCAATTATATTTAGCCTAGGTCAAAAAGGACCATCAATTTTGTTTATGGTTCGGACCGAGTCCATTACCTTTTGACTGGGGGTCACAATGTCACAACTGTCCTTGTCATAACGACAATCTTTAGATAGTTGGAAGGCTTGCCATGAAGGACATTAATAATCATAGGCCCGAAGGCCTTGTCACAAAGGACATACAAAATATGGCACTTAAGGAATTAATATATAAGCTGTAATCTTATTGGATCAGAGATCTTAAGGTTCGAACATAGTTCTTCACCTTTGGACAGAGAGTCAAAGACTACAACCGTCATCTTGTGGAAGATAATTTATTTTGCCACAAAGGCTAGTCAATGTACATCATTCTGACTAACTAGATGATTGTGAGCCCCAGAGGAGTCAGCCATGGTGAAGCCTTGAAGGCCAACTAACCATGAAGTAATAGCTTACTTAACTATAGGGAATTGTCGAACTTGATAATTTAAATAGCCATGGTGCAAACAAACCATATAGGCCAATAGATAGTATTTAGTTTATTTGATCATGTTTTACCTAGATTTTTAAATAAACCATCTTTGGCATTTAAATGGAATAAATCCTTAATACTTACTAGACAGGGGACGTAAGTCACGACTGTCAATGTCATAGTGACATTTTATATAGCACAACGGCTTGTTCCATAGGACTTTTCGATGGCACAGATGCCTTGTCACTAGGGAAATTTTTAATACATAATCAATGATTCCTCTGGATCGGAAAATTTCATAATCCATTGTCTTGACAAGAAGTTATGAAATAGAACTATCGTTTTCATGTATGCATCCTTGCCCGTAGGTATACATCCCAGATGGATGTTTAGATGTGTACATCATGTTCGACGTTTATTAGCCATGATTCCTATCGATCATATAGGCTAATTAAGGGGTTTGGAAGTTCCTAATATAGAGGTGACAATCGTGATTTTATCGCATCACTGTTGTCGGGAGTGTTAACACGTTTTCAAGTGTTAATCAGGATCTGAATCTCTTCTAAACAGGTTTCACCATCTTAGCAAGGTCTTCAATGACATTCAAGCTAGGTCAAACCTTTTAAGATTCTCTTTTAATACATACACTTAATAGAGAAGGAATAATATTTATTTTATTCAGGATTTTTATCACGAATCCTTATTTATAAGTTAGTAATAGCACAAATGGCCTAGTCGAGTAGACAAGTTAAATTTATAAGCCATGATTTCTGAGAATCGACGCATTACAATTTATCCTAGTTATAAAACATTACGGATATTGAGGTGGCACCAAGGCCTAGTCACAAGGACATTTATAAATTATAAGCTAGGATTTCAGAGAATCAAAGCCTTGAGGTTTGAACCTAGTTCATTACCTTTTTCTGACAGGGAGTCATAGGTTACGACTGTCTTTATTACAATTTCTGGCCCGTGGGCCTATCAATTGACATCTCGTAAGATGTTAAGACATATAGTCATTGTACTGATGATACGCTCAGCGGTCACAGTAATGACATGACGCCATGATCAGTGTTATTAATTTAATCAACTGTCGTTCAGTGGTCATAATGATGACATGACGGCAGGATTATCGTCTAGAGGGCTTTTGAGCATAGCTCACCCCCTTAGGACGGGGAATCTCAAAAGATCACAACTGTCGATGTCGCAATCGGACAGGGTATTATAGCTCGTGGCACTTCATCCTTAAGGGATGATTATTTTACTTACAGGGAATTTTAAATAAATCCCAATTTTCAAATTTATTACCCGTAGGCACTTCATCCTTAATGGATGGATGTTTTACTTGCAGGGAATTTTAAATAATTCCCAATTTTCAAATTTATTACCCGTAGGCACTTTATTACCACGTATGGTTAAAATATGATCATCTTAATTGATGATGTAAACCCAGGATTCAGAGATCATTAAACTGGGTTAAGAATCTTTTGAAGAATCCTTAATAACGTGTGTGATTTCCAACGAATCACATCTGCCGAGAGTGTTAACATGTTTTCAGATGTTAACTGGGATACGAATCTTTTAAACAGGTCTTACCATCTTGGCCCGGTCTTATAATTGACCCGAAGGCTAGGTTTCACTCTTAAGATTCTGAGTTTATAATTACCGCAGAACAATTTTTTTTTTAAATTGAAATGTTAATAAGTATCTGAATCTAAATTGAGGAACTGCCATCTTGGCCGGGTCTTAATATGACACGAGGCTAGGTCTTGTCCTTTTTGGATTTTTCCATTTTATTATAATGGTAGATCTTATAACAGAATTGTTATTTTAATTTACTTCATATATTATATTCATATATAATGATATAAATGAAATTTAGATAAAACATCCCAATGGTTTTAAAAGAGGTATAGAATTGCCCAAAAAGGGACTTAAAAGAAATGATGTTGTCCTCAAAGGGACCCAAAAGATAATTATCGTTATAAAGACTTTTAAGAAAACGATCTTCAGTAAAAGGAGTCTCTTCTTCATTTTTGTTCTGAATGTCCTCTCCTTGGTCGTACGTTAATCCTGGTCGCGGTACGAAGCTCAGCCTTCCCTAGGCCTCTAATGGGGAGAATTTCCATTATGGCTTCTTTGCTTGACGACATATCAAGAATATATAGAATTGAAAACAACAAAAAAATTCTCCGAATAGAGATGAGGATATCCCTATGTTAAGTCTAGACTCAGATATGTGCAATTGTGTCACTGAGATTAAACACATTAGGATAGTGTTTAATTCACTCAGCGTTGGCTCTGATACCAACCTGTCACACCCCGATCTCCACGTGTCATCGGTGGGCCCGGTGTGGGGTATCGTGACGTAGTTGATAACATTGACGGGTGGTCCGTAGGACAACCCTTAAAAGGCTTTAACTTAACGCACATTCTACATTTTATCCGGTTATTTGCGTGAATTAGGTAATCACAAGTTAATGGTGGTGCAGGTGTTAAAGTGTACAAGATGCAGCTTTTAGAGGGCTTGAAGGATGTTAGAGGTTGGCGTGATCAAAATGTGTGAAAACAAAGGAAAATGAAGAAATCGGAAGCAAAAGATCACTCAGAGCCGTAAGCTACGCCACCAGGCCGTAGCTTACGGCCCCTATAACCTACAAGAAATGTCCGCCGTAAGACAGGAGCGAAATGGCGTAAAGGTTCACTGCTCACCGTAAGCTACGGCCTCTTGCCGTACCTTACGGTGCTGAAGGGAGGATTGTTGTTCGCTGGGTGGCGTAAGCTACGGCAGGCGCCGTAGCTTACGGCGCCGATTGTTCCAAAGGTGTAACTCTTGCATTAATTGGCCGTTTTATGGAGCATTATGATGTCCCATCATGGGTTTTCGGTTACTACATGAGAAAAACGAGCTTGGGACTATTTGAAGGCACTTGGGGAGCTAGGAAACACATCTTTTTGCATAATCTTTCACTAGAATCAATTGGGAAGAATCTTAGCACTATATTTCTTGTCTTTGTTGGTGAAACTTGGAAACATTGTTTGTTATTTCTATTTTGTCATGTTGTGTGTTAAAGCCATGAGTGGCTAGGTACTTTAATGACTATCTTGTGGTGAAGGTTTGTTTAGACTTTTGTGTTCTTATTTGCATTTCTAGAATATCAATCTCTTTTCATTTAAATTGATTGTTATGGTGTGTAATCGATTGTTAGTAACAGGTTGATTCTTATTTTAAACTAATTAGAAACCATACGTTCTTGGTGCCGTTGGCAATCGGGATATCATGGGTATAGTTAGGTTTGGGGTAAGGGTTGATTGATCATCGGGTGACAACCTCACGTTCTCGGAATCTGAGTACTTCGTCCCCTTTCATCACTGCAATTGGTTATGCATGAACTATGTCTATGTAGTTCTTTCTAGTTAAATGATTAACACAAAAGTTGAAGCAAACCGGATACACAAGATAGTCGTTTATTTCTCAATTGTTTACAACTTCAAGTTTCATTTCGCAAATTAGTTAATTAATCTTAGTTTTTAAAACCAATCAAATCCAAACAACTCGTGAATTTTCTTTTTCTTGCAATTAGTTTAATTTAGTTAACTTAGAGAAGCATCGCAAATAGCACATTTTCCACAGACTCCCTGTGTTCGATACCCACTTGCCACTATTTACATAGTTGTTATTGGGATTAAATTTGCGTGACCACGACATCACGTCAAATTTTGGCGCCGTTGCCGGGGAGTAGTGCGCAACGTGTGTTATTTTTGTTTGTGCTTTAAGTTTGTTATTTTTCTGGTTTACGCGAGGTGTGTTAGTGTGCAGGTATTTACAGGTGCATGCGTACTAGGAGCTCTCACAAGCTATCACCATTGGCGTTTGATCCGGAAATCGAGCGAACTTTGCGAGCAAACAGAATTTTGCTAAGGGAAAATACAATCAATAGTTCACCAACAACACCAGTTACACCAATTCGATACATGGATCCACCACCACCACCACCCACTACGGGTGAATTTACCTCATCATTCATGCCAACATCCACTCAACCTTCACCTAACACTACCATTCCACCAAATACTACCGAACCCACCATACCTCAACAGGTTACACCAACCAACACCACACAGCCCATTACTACCCAAGAAGAACCAACCGTCACCTTTAACCCTTCCACTACTATACCACCATTATCCCATTTTTTCCCGGGTGCGGGTCCATCATATTCGAGCCATACTATGGCACCAATTTCGTCTATTGTCCATGCTACACCGTATCGACCACCAAATCAATCGGGTTTCCAATACTCGACTATTCCATTTGGGCAATCATCGGGAATTCAAGGAGATGGGTATGATGAAGGTTATGAGGAATTTGAAGGTTTTGATGAAGAAGGATACGGTTATGGGGGTGATGGAGAGCAAGGGGAGTACGGTTATACGCAAGGCCAAGTACAAGTGATTCCAAATGTTGGTGGGGTTCAACAACAACTCATACCTCAACATATTAGGCCAAGGCCACAAGGGCCGCAAATGCAACGTCCGGTTCCTTTGCAACAAGTTCGACCACAACAGGTGCAACCGCAAATTCAAAGGCCAATTCAACAACCAATCGTACCACAAGGGCCCATGCAAAGGCCAATGGGTCAAGTTCGTCCAAGAGGTCGATTTGGTGTGCCTAGGAGGCATCTTAGGGAAAATGCAAGGGGAATTGAAGCACATTTTAGACCGGTGATAACGCACAATCCTTCACCGGTAGTTATTCCTCATAACAACCAAGGGAGAACTTTTGAAGTAAGAACCAATTCGTTACAAAGTTTGCCGAAATATAAGGGGCTAGCAACGGAGGAGCCTTATTTCCATTTGGAGGCCTATGACTCAATTTGCAATACTCTTGGGAGTCAAGGTTTTTCGGCCGATGATATTAAGTTGGTACTATTTCAATTTTCTTTGGAGGACAAGGCAAAGAAGTGGTTCTACACTTTGCCTTCAGCATCTATTTATACTTGGGCGGAGATGCAACAAACATTCTTAGACGAATTCTATACCGCCCAAAAGACCAATGATGCGAGAAAAGGATTGAGGAGCTTTCAACAACAACAAGGCGAAATGTTCCATGAAGCATTCGAGCGTTTGAACATGATGATTAAAAATTGTCCACACCATGGGATTGAGCTTTGGGAGTTAATGAATGCTTTTCATGAAGGGTTGTGTGCCGAAGATGCACGAGATTTGATGTCCATCACGAATGGAACTTTTGGCACAAATTATGAGCATGAGGATTGGGAATTTTTGGAACAAATGGCGATCACCTCAAAGAGAAAGGCTCAAGCTTCAAGGAGAGCACGACCGGCCGTTACTCGAACACAAGTGCACGCGGTTGATGACGGTAATATACAAACTTCTAATCAAATTTATGACGTTTGTGCATTGTGTAATGAAATAGGTCATGCGGCGGAAAATTGCCAAGGAATGGTTGAAGGGCAATTTGAAGAAGTTCATGCCATTCAAGGTCAAGGAGGGGGTGGTAGAAATTACAACATGAATTCTAACACTTATCACCCCGGGTTGAGAAATCATCCGAATTTTCGTTATGGGAACCCTTCGAATCAATCAAACCCGAACTTTCAAGGTAGCCAAGGGAATTATGGTTCGCGCCAACCTTACAATAATCAAGGTGGATATAGAGGTGGGAACAACCAAGGATACCAAAGGCAATACCAAGCGGGTCAAGAAAAAGGGGGGTCTTCGGGTGGAAATGAAATGATGGAAATGTTGAAGAGTATGCAAGCGGAGATGCAAAAGAGGAACCAAATGGATGATGCACGCATACAAAAGGATGAGGCGCGAGACAAAGCAATCCAAACTTTGACCACTCAAATGGGTCAACTTGCAACCGAAGTGTCCGAATTGAAGAAGGGTAAAGGTCAATTACCAAGCGACACTAAGGTAAATCCATCTCACGGTACGTCAAGAGGTAACAATGTTAATATTCATCATGTGAGTGTTTTGAGAAGTGGGAAAGAGTATAAAACCAATCCTTCACCGGATTTGGTTGAAGGGGTGGTTGAGGATATAACGGGTCAAGAAAGTGAGGAAGAAAACGAACCACCCATTGTTTCTTCTAAAAAACCTAATTTTGAAAAACCCGAAATTATTAAAGAAAAAGAAAAAGTAAATGAGGGTGAGGGGTCTAGTGAAGTACCGTTTCCGTCGGCTTTGCTAGATCCGGGTAAAAAGAATTTTATTTCAAAACGGGGTCCTCAAAAAGAGGAAATGTGGGAGGTATTCAAACAGGTTAAAATTAATCTTCCTCTACTTGAAGCTATTAAACAGGTACCCGCTTACGCCAAATTTCTAAAGGAATTGTGTACTCAAAAGAGGCAACAAAAAGTGCCTAAATTGGTAGATTTGACGGAGCGAGTAAGTGCGGTATTGAAAGGAGACCTTCCTCCTAAGTTACAAGATCCGGGAACGCCTTTAATAAATATTCAAGTTGGAAATTTTCAAACTACGAGGGCATTATTGGATCTTGGAGCCGGAGTAAGTATCCTACCGGGGGGGTTATATGACCAATACGATTTTGGTCCATTGAAGCGGGTGGAGACAACGGTTGTATTAGCCGACTTGTCTCATAAACTTCCCCGGGGTATCGTACGGGATGTTATAGTTAAAGTTGATGAATTTTATTATCCCGTTGATTTCCTTGTGCTAGATTACTCATCCGCGGATCCAATTCAACAACAAAATGTTATTTTGGGTCGGCCATTTTTGAACACCGCACATGCTATTATTGATTGTCGTTATGGCACAGTTGACATGACATTCGGTAATAGAAAAATGAGGTTGAATGTTTTTACTAACGGTACTAATGTGTATGGTGATGAGTGTTTCTTGGCAGATTTTATAGATGGCTATGACCCGAAGGTGTTCGAAGAAGAAATTTTGGGTTCTTGTGTTTGTGATATGTCTTTGCAAGTTCATACATGCGAGTTAGAGGTTGAAGAGAAGGAGCAAGAAGCTCTCGCGGTGAAGGAAGGAAGTCCACCATGGACTTACCAAACGGATACTTTACCGGTGGAAATTGATTCGGGCACAAAGCCTTCTTTGGAAAGTCCACCAAGTGTAGAGTTGAAGGAGCTACCAAAGCACCTAAAGTATGCATTCTTGGGGGAGAATGATACCTTACCGGTAATCATTGCTTCCAACTTGGAGGTAGCTCAAGAGGAAGAATTGATGCGGGTGTTGAAGGCTCATAAGGCGGCGATTGGGTGGACGATAGCCGATTTAAAAGGTATTAGTCCATCCATTGTGATGCACAAGATTATTACAAGCGAGGATGCAAAGCCGACCCGTGAAACACAAAGAAGGTTAAATCCGAATTTGAGAGAGGTGGTGAAGAAAGAAGTCATCAAGTGGTTGGATGCGGGGATCATTTACCCCATTTCGGATAGTGCATGGGTAAGTCCGACACAGGTAGTGCCTAAAAAATCCGGCATCCAAGTAGTGAAAGATGAACAAGGTGAGCAAATCGCCACCCGCCCGGTAACCGGGTGGCGAGTGTGTATTGATTATCGCAAATTAAACGCGGCTACCTCAAAAGACCATTTCCCGTTACCCTTCATTGACCAAATAATTGAAAAACTTTCCGGTCAAAAATATTATTGCTTTTTGGATGGGTATTCGGGATATAACCAAATTGCTATTCACCCGGACGACCAACACAAAACCACGTTTACATGTCCATATGGTACATTTGCTTTTCGGCGAATGCCATTTGGATTATGTAACGCCCCCGCCACGTTCCAAAGATGTATGATGAGTATATTTTCGGACATGGTCGGGGAGTCTCTTGAAGTGTTTATGGACGATTTTTCCATTTTTGGTCCAAGTTTTGACTCTTGTCTTAATGAATTAGAAAAAGTTTTAAAAAGGTGTGTTGAGACAAACTTGGTACTAAGTTGGGAAAAGAGCCATTTTATGGTTCAAGAGGGTATTGTTTTGGGGCATGTCATTTCGGACCGGGGGATGGAGGTAGACAAAGCAAAGATTCGGGTAATTTTATCTTTACCCCCACCAAAGAATGTAAAGGGGGTGAGATCTTTTTTGGGACATGCGGGGTTTTACCGAAGGTTTATTAAAGGCTTTAGTGTGATCACAAAACCTTTATGTAACTTATTATTAAAAGATGTTCCATTTGATTTTACTGACGAATGTTTGCAAGCGTTTCATGTTTTGAAGGAACAGTTGGTGAAGGCTCCCATTTTGCAACCACCGGATTGGTCAAAGCCGTTCGAGATTATGTGTGATGCTAGTGATACAACTATTGGAGCGGTTTTGGGGCAAAGGGTAGATAAAAAGCCGGTGGTGATATACTATGCAAGCAAAACATTGTCCGAGGCGCAACTTAATTACACCACAACCGAGAAAGAATTATTAGCGGTGGTGTATGCCTTGGACAAGTTTCGATCTTATATTTGGGGAAGCAAGGTGATAGTGTATTCGGATCATAGCGCGGTCCGATATTTGATGGAAAAGAAGGATGCAAAACCCCGGTTGATTCGTTGGGTGCTTCTACTACAAGAATTCGATCTTGAGATTCGGGACAAAAAAGGGTGTGAAAATGTTGTTGCGGATCATTTGTCCCGAATCCCGTTGGAAGGTGTCGATGACCCAAGTGAAATAAATGAACGGTTCCCCGATGAAGACTTGTTGGCCGTCTCCACTTATGTTGCACCTTGGTATGCCCATTATGTCAATTATTTGGCTAAGGGTGCAATTCCAAGTCATTGGACTAGGAAAAGACGACAACAATTTCTTAGTCAAGTGAAGCAATACATATGGGACGAACCCGACTTGTTCAAAATTGGAGCCGATCAAGTGATACGAAGATGTGTTCCCGAAACGGAAGTTCTAGAGATTTTGATTCATGCTCATTCATCGGCATGTGGTGGGCATTTTAGTGGGAACAAGACGGGTTATCGGGTGTTATCTAGTGGGTTTTATTGGCCCACGATTTTCAAAGATTCTTGTGAGTATGCCCGGAATTGCATCAATTGTCAAAGAATGGGAAGTATTTCGAAACGTGATGAAATGCCGTTAAACCCGATTTTGGTAGTAGAAGTATTTGATGTTTGGGGAATTGACTTCATGGGTCCTTTCCCAAACTCAAATGGGTTCTTATACATTTTGGTTGCGGTTGATTACGTGTCGAAATGGATTGAAGCTATTGCCACAAGGACCAATGATCACTCCGTTGTTTGTAAGTTTGTGCAATCTAATATTTTTGCTCGTTTTGGTGTGCCTAGGGTGATAATAAGTGATGGCGGGTCGCATTTCAAGAATTTCAATTTTGGGAAGTTGCTCAAGAGATACAATGTGAACCACCGCGTTGCTACACCATACCACCCGCAAACGAGTGGTCAAGTCGAAGTTTCTAACCGGCAAATTAAGGAGATCCTTATGAAGACGGTGAGAACGGATCGAAAGGATTGGTCAAGCAAGCTTGACGATGCGTTGTGGGCCTACCGAACGGCTTACAAAACTCCACTTGATACCACTCCTTATCGGATGGTTTATGGGAAAGGATGTCACTTGCCTATGGAGTTGGCACACCGGGCATATTGGGCAATTAAAACGGTAAACGCAAACTACGATGAAGCGGGTCGGGCGAGAAAGCTTCAATTGAATGAAATAGAGGAAATAAGGGACCAAGCTTATGAGTGTGCAGCCGCATACAAAGATAAACTTAAAAAAGTTCATGATGCGAAGATCAAGAAAAAGAACTTTGAAGTGGGTCAGAAAGTGTGGTTGTATAATTCAAGGCTGAAATTGTTTGCGGGGAAACTGAAAAGCAAGTGGATGGGTCCTTACGTTGTCCGAAGAGTGGGAAGGTTCGGAGATGTTGATATTCAAGACGAACGAACAAACAAGCAACAAACGGTTAACGGGCATCGCCTCAAACCGTACTTGGAAGGGAATGATATCAACAACCTTGAGCTAGATAAAGTGGGTTACATTTTACGCCCAGTGGATGATGAGGAAACGTGAAAGAGGCCCAGGTTTGGTATTTGTAAATATTTAGTGTAGTTGAATGCGTTTTGAATAAGTCCCGTTTAAACCGGTGTTTGAAACAAGTATGGGGAAATTTTCACGAATTTCCCGAACATAGTGTTGAGGACAACACGGGTTTTTAACGGGGGGTAGGGTAAAATTTATGTTTTTCTTAAAAATTATAAAAAGCACATACAAAAAAAAAAAAAAAAAAAAAAAAAACAAAATTTTAAGTTTTTCCAGCCCCCCTGAGCCCAGTACTCGCCGTAAGCTACGGTGGGGGGCCGTAGCTTACGGCGGCCATTCATCTTTTGGAACCATACGGCGCGGAGCTCCTGTCTTACGGAGCTTTATTTTTGCCCAGTTATCACCGTAAGCTACGGCGATGCGCCGTAGCGTACGGCGCCGAGCAAAATGGTGGGTCTTCGTTGTGTCGGTCATGTGTATAAAAAAAAAAAAAAATATATTTTATTAAACCCGAAAATTTATTAATAATAATAATAAAATCAATTATCTAACCATCCCCAACCACACAATTCTCCCATTAATCCCCAACCACACCTTTCTTCTTCTTCTTCTTCACTTCTCCTTCTTCATCTAAGAACCCTAACTTACACACTTTCATAACTTTCTCAAAACAAGTCCGATTTCGGTGATTCTTGGGTCCATTTTGGGTGGAATTTCACAAGGAATTCAGATTTAGTATTGAATCTTGAAGATTCCTTAGTTTTCTGGGTCGAATTTCAAACCCTAGGTGCCGAAAATTTGGGTCTTTTTGTGGGTTTTTGTGTGAACTTCAAGTTTTAGTGATTCTCATCTTCTACAACACCAAGGTATGCAATTTTTGTTCATTCTTTGAAGTACATTGAGGTTTGTAAGTTTCCATTATGTTTTTACTTACACACTTGCTTGTATGAGATAGATGATAGAATTTGTAAACCATTGATTGTTATTAGTATGAATGTGTTGATGTTTTATAAAACTTTGTTGGAAAATTCTGATTGTAGGAGACATCATGCCAAAATTTTGTTTGAAAAAATAAAAATTTTGGGTTTTTTGCACATTTATATCTATAACATGAAGCAAGTGTGGGGAAGATGGGATAAAAATAACTAACTTGAATTGTTTGCTTGGTTGTGAATGTGTGTAGGTATGGCATCTAGGAAAGGAAAGGGAATTGCAAGTTCTTCCCAAGGGGATGCGGCACAACAGAAAAGGAGGAAATTGGCTCGGATTGGTGACCCGGATTCGGAGGAGGATGCACCGCCAAGGGGGCCAAAGCCGGATTGGACAACCGGTTCATTGTTAGACCAACCCGCGGAATGGAGAGAGGAACTTTTTCACGATCAAATGAACAAGTTAAAACAAAGGGGAGAAGCGTTTATTTGTGAAAAAGAAATCCGGGAGGCGGATTTTGCCCCGTTTGGGATCATCGCCAAGTTTAATGCGTTGGGTTGGGGAGCGGCCACAAAATGCTATGATGGTGAGACGAAGAAAATGTATGACAAGCAAATTCAAGAGTGGGTGGCATCACTCGAATGTCCCCCATTCAAGGCTCCGAACAAGATGCGATTAGTTGGGAAGTGTAATGGTGTGAAAGTGGAAATGTCATATGATTCTTTGCGCCGGGTGGCGAAGTTCGATGATGGGCCGGCCAATGAATATATCTACCCGAGTCTTAGGGATCTTTATCATGAGCCCGCGAAACATGAACAATGGCAAGCCATGCTTGATTACCTCTTCCTTCCGGGCACAACACATGGGAAGTTATATAGAAGAAATTTAAGGATGGAAGCGAAGTTGTTATTGACGTTGTGCATGTACAATGTCATGCCAAGGCGGGGTGACAAGATGGAGGTGCGGTTTCAAGAAGTACCAGTTTTGTATATGTTGATGAACGGGTCACCAAAGGTTCCTTTCCGATTTTTGGTACTAAACAACATCTGGTTGAGCAAGATTAGCGGGGAAAGGAAGATTATACCCCATTGCCGGTTGATTACGGCATTACTCAAGAAGTATGGGGCAATCAAAGGAGATGAAAGAGGTTCTTACAAGAGGTTTAGACCATTCGACCTTAAGAATCTTGGGTCGGATTGGACATACACCGAATCGGATAGGTTTCATAAGTTGAAAACGGATGGTAGAAGGTGGAGAGCGCTAAAAGTAGACGCTAGACCGTTACGACCGGGGGAGGAAGAGGAGCCCGAGTCAACGGATGATGAAGTGAGCGGGGATGATGATTACCGCGAAGACACATTCACGGTAGATGCTCAAGTAAGAGGTGTTGGTCAAGCGGGAGTTCAAGGAGCCGGCATACAATCTGGCTATGTGGGAAGTGCATTTGACTATGCACAACAAGCTTACGACCCGTATTGGGCCCACTCGGGGGATATGGGTCAAATCATTCAGCAAAGGCGGCCACCCACATTCGGCAATTGGAGTGAACCAAACCAAGTGTTATTTGATCATCAAACTTTTTTGGGTGCTAGTGCGGAAAGGGCTATCAAAAGAAGCTATGATAGGAATGAGCAATTGAACCGCGCTCATAGATATGCTCATGAAGAAGAGATGAATAACCGTTACTTGGATGATCGACAAAGGCGCATGCACGATCAATGGCATGCGGGGCAACCGGTTGTGGGAGATCCACCCGTTGTGGACTACACCACACTTCCACCATATGATGGTAGTGTGTCATACCCCACCCCACCATTGCACCACTCTCAATGGGTGGATCCGCATGCTATGAGTTACCAACAAGCAAATCCAAGTAGTGATCAAGGAAGCAGTAGTGGCGGTGGAGCATTTGGTTTTGGTGAATGGACGGATGTGATGACATCCATCTTTGGGCCTCCACAGCCGAAGTATTACTAGCCAGGTCGTATTTCGCTCCTTTGTACATTGTTGTATATATGTTTATGTGTTTATGTTTATGTTGCGGTTGGGAGGTTGGGTGGTGTTTGTGTTAATATGTTTGTGGGTTGTGAGCGTTGGTGGTGTCAATAAAATAAAAAAAAAAAAATGGGTTTGAGAATATAAGTAATTGGGGATGTGTTTGTTGAAAGCGATCTTTCCCTCAAAACCATACATTGGGACAATGTATCCCAAGTGTGGGGATGGGGGAAATTTTTGAGAAATTCAAAAATCTTGCAAATCCAAGCGAACGTGTAAAAATTTGAAAACTTGATATTGTTCCATTTGACACACCGACACCCATTTCAAATCTTTTCTTGGTGAGAATTGAGCCACGCATGATTGTTAGTGATATTTTCTTGTTTGAGTGGCGTTGTGTGTTGTGTGTTAATAGAACTTGTGTGTGAATACTTGTTAAATCCTAGAGTCAACATGCTTTTGAAGATGATAGGGGACTTCTAGGATGCCTCGTCTAGATGAGTGCGAGTGTGGGATTTGGGGGGTTGGACCTCATTAATTATATATATGAGCATGGTTGCGAGAAGGGTGGGGGTTTGGACATTTAGTTGCCCATTTTGTGCTTAAAGCCTATCATTTGTTACCCCCTAGTTAGTTACCTAAAATTTACCCGATTTGACCCGGTCTTATAATATTAGTGGTTGTTTAGTAGTTTGTGATTTAGTTGTGTTCTAAAAAAAAAAAAAAAAAAAAAAAAAAAAAAAAAAAAAAAAAAAAAAGAGAGAAAAAGCAATGAAAATATGAAAAAAAAGTGATGTTTAGTTGTTTTGTATATAGTAGTTAAGTTTGATAGTTGTGTGTTTATTCCATTGTGTAATAAAAGACCGGGTTAAATCCTTCGCTACTACATATATATTCCTTTTCCTACCCTTGCACCTAGCCCCATTACAACCCGTAAGTTTCCTTGATTCAAAAGCATGCTAGACATTGGTTAGGAGGCAACTTGATTTTCATACAAGCTTATTGTCGCACACACACATATACGCATTGAGTGGGCATAAGTTGCTAATTTTTCTTGTCACCGAGAGTTTGTGAGGGGTGTGTCTTGTGGATTGATAAAAAAGCTAGTAAAAGGATGGCATTTTGGTTTGGTTTGCATGTTTGGTCGCTTATGGTTAAAAACAGTTTTTGAAGTGGTTGCTTGGGACAAGCAACGGGTAAGTGTGGGGATGTGACGGGTGGTCCGTAGGACAACCCTTAAAAGGCTTTAACTTAACGCACATTCTACATTTTATCCGGTTATTTGCGTGAATTAGGTAATCACAAGTTAATGGTGGTGCAGGTGTTAAAGTGTACAAGATGCAGCTTTTAGAGGGCTTGAAGGATGTTAGAGGTTGGCGTGATCAAAATGTGTGAAAACAAAGGAAAATGAAGAAATCGGAAGCAAAAGATCACTCAGAGCCGTAAGCTACGCCACCAGGCCGTAGCTTACGGCCCCTATAACCTACAAGAAATGTCCGCCGTAAGACAGGAGCGAAATGGCGTAAAGGTTCACTGCTCACCGTAAGCTACGGCCTCTTGCCGTACCTTACGGTGCTGAAGGGAGGATTGTTGTTCGCTGGGTGGCGTAAGCTACGGCAGGCGCCGTAGCTTACGGCGCCGATTGTTCCAAAGGTGTAACTCTTGCATTAATTGGCCGTTTTATGGAGCATTATGATGTCCCATCATGGGTTTTCGGTTACTACATGAGAAAAACGAGCTTGGGACTATTTGAAGGCACTTGGGGAGCTAGGAAACACATCTTTTTGCATAATCTTTCACTAGAATCAATTGGGAAGAATCTTGGCACTATATTTCTTGTCTTTGTTGGTGAAACTTGGAAACATTGTTTGTTATTTCTATTTTGTCATGATGTGTGTTAAAGCCATGAGTGGCTAGGTACTTTAATGACTATCTTGTGGTGAAGGTTTGTTTAGACTTTTGTGTTCTTATTTGCATTTCTAGAATATCAATCTCTTTTCATTTAAATTGATTGTTATGGTGTGTAATCGATTGTTAGTAACAGGTTGATTCTTATTTTAAACTAATTAGAAACCATACGTTCTTGGTGCCGTTGGCAATCGGGATATCATGGGTATAGTTAGGTTTGGGGTAAGGGTTGATTGATCATCGGGTGACAACCTCACGTTCTCGGAATCTGAGTACTTCGTCCCCTTTCATCACTGCAATTGGTTATGCATGAACTATGTCTATGTAGTTCTTTCTAGTTAAATGATTAACACAAAAGTTGAAGCAAACCGGATACACAAGATAGTCGTTTATTTCTCAATTGTTTACAACTTCAAGTTTCATTTCGCAAATTAGTTAATTAATCTTAGTTTTTAAAACCAATCAAATCCAAACAACTCGTGAATTTTCTTTTTCTTGCAATTAGTTTAATTTAGTTAACTTAGAGAAGCATCGCAAATAGCACATTTTCCACAGACTCCCTGTGTTCGATACCCACTTGCCACTATTTACATAGTTGTTATTGGGATTAAATTTGCGTGACCACGACATCACGTCAAACATCATAGTCAAACAACACAATTTATAAATGCACAGCGGAAGCAAAAGATAATATATTACAATCCGAATATAAAGTAATATCAAGTATTACAACGGAAAGTAGAGGATCCACAGGCGGATCTTAAAACTTAAATGTTGTTCAACAGACTTTAGGCGCCTAGAACTTGCAAGATTCCTTATTAACGCCCTGAGCAGCTTCCAGCCTAATACGTACTTGTACCTGTCACTTAGACTTTGGAAAATACGTCAGTTTTCACTGGTAAATACACTCAACTGACTCATTTGAAAAGAGTTTATGAAAATTGGTTTAGGCGCACAAGGCACAAAACTATTTTTGACACTTGATTAAGATGCACAAGGCAAGATTAATCTTTTATACTTGGGACAAACTATATCTCATGTTATCAGTTTTACATAACTTGCTCTACATCCGGGGCCCGGTCCTATGCCGGTTCAAGATTAACCGACACACCACTATTCCCTTATTGGGAATCCCTTATTGGGTATAATCAATTTATAAGCATAAAGCATCTGTCAGGTGTATGCCTACACCCCGTGCTTAGGTCGTGGCCATTGCATTTAATGAGTCAAGGATATCCAGGACACGGTCGCATTAACCCCCAATGTTTCAGTCAAGCAATACGAATTAAAAACAGGTTATTTGGATTTCCCGACACATTGGTCTTCGAATCCCATACCTGACCATGCGGTATTTATATTACCGTATCCCAAGCCCGTAATAGGGAAAATAAGTTAAGAGTATTTACCTGAGCTAGCTCCTGTCTTAAATAGCAAGAGTTATAACTCAGTCGTATTCCTAAGTAAGCGTAGGTACAATTTACCGGAAAGCTCTAGTCTGGAACGATGGTATAAATAACCAATTAGACTGCTAACGGGTCTTTAATTAAGCCTAAGCTTAGACCGGTTAGTCTTAAAGAAATATACGGTTAAGACGCATGATTAAGCGAAAGGCCGGATAGAATGTGATTTAGACCCGACAAGTTTGAATACTTGTATAATGTGGGTATACTAAATACATTCTGGATTTTGAGATAAAAATGATAACGTTTGACCCGTTTCGGTTAATTTACGCAAACTAGTTACGTAAACCGAACCGAACGCAAAAAGGGCGTTACGGGTAACCAAAAGAGTCATATGCAAGTTCCCTGAGATAATATGCTTTAAATATGATATAATATCAGCAAGTTATGTCCTATTATGCCCCGAATGTATTTAAACTCAATTTACGCCTCATAAGGGCATTTTGGTCATTTAAAAGATTATGAAAGAGTCAATTTGGTAATCTGAGTTACAGGTCTGATTTATACAGTAAATATACTTAATTTGCCATATTATAACAGTAGGGTATGACCCGTAGACAAAACTTATCATTTAAAATCAAACTATGCACCGTAGGGGTATTTTAGTAATTTCACAAGGGCTAAAAAACGACAAAACTGGAAATCTGAGTTCAAAATCTTATACTTACTGTTATTATATGAAAATATGCTAAATACATCAGTAGGTATGAGTCTTATATGTTTAATATGAGTATAACGCTTACAATGCGCTAAAAACGCTAAAAATGCGATTTAGAGCCGTTTCCGGGTTTTTAAAAGAAAGCTGAGATTTTTATATTTCCAGAATGCCCAAAATAATTTATTTAACAAATAAAATCAGTAGAAAAAGGTTTGGGGTCAAAAGAATGTATAAAACTCATTTTATGGCTTAAACGGTCAAAACCGGCATTAACCGAATCGACTTAGCGACGTATGATCCGATCAGCCAAAAATTAA
The DNA here is from genome assembly GCF_002127325.2 of Helianthus annuus. Classification (NCBI taxonomy): domain Eukaryota; kingdom Viridiplantae; phylum Streptophyta; class Magnoliopsida; order Asterales; family Asteraceae; genus Helianthus; species Helianthus annuus. The sequence goes on from NC_035433.2 coordinate 2,198,482, forward strand.
ATAAAAATCTTCAAAAATCCCAGAATATTATATAACATCAGTGGGTAAAAAGTTTTATATCGAAAAGTGGCCTGAAATAGGTTATACGCTAAATGCGCCGTTTATTTAACATAAAGATATAGTTTTACGCTATCGGCCATAACTCAAAATCTGGACCACCAACTGATCTCAAATTTTCGGTGCAAGTTTATAAATTAATAATAAAGATTTCTACTCTTTTACTTTTCCAAAAATCACGTTTTATATCAAAAAGGGCAAAATAGTCAACTTTTAAGCATAATCGGAAACACGCATATGAATCGGTTAAGCATAGACTCAAGATGTAAAAATTCCAGAAAGTTATACATAAATAAAAATGGTCAAAAATACACTCTAATACAGATCTCAAACATGCATGCACGGATCCGAATCGATAGTCTACGAAAAAGTCGTTTTATAAGACTTTCGGTTCCGATCCGAGTTTATACTAAAGATTGTCGAGTTGATTATGATAAAACACATTCTTATATTCATTATAAGTTATTTTTGATGATCAAACTGATTGCATGTCATCTACATTACCATTTATGCTATATTTCGCAAAAACGATTTCTGTTGACTTTTTAAGAACATCTTTGACTCGACAAATAGCATGCTTAGAGTGGGAACCAGAGAATACCCTTTTGAGGGTTTGTTCCCCACATAAATACCAACTTATAAGTGGTTTCAATTTGAGAAATGACAGAGCCAATTTCGTTTAATCGAAAAGTCAAACTTTATGAACAACGGTTTGACTCTTAACTAATAATCTATGCTAGAACGGATTTGAGGATGATATGAATGCTTACAAAGGTCCTAATGAAGCCTAGAAAACACTTGGAGGCTGCCTTGACGATCAGATTGCTCCTGGAAATGCTTTGAGAGTTCTTGCAAGTTGTGGGTGTTCATGTTACTATCACAAGTGCCTCAAAAAGTGATGAATTGATCAGATTTATAAGGGAAATCAGATGTTGTGAGAGGTCTCTAGGTGTCTATACTTGCATGTCCATCCATTGGTGCACTTAGGAGGTGATATTAGCTGTTATGCACTCAAATTTCGGACCAAAACAGCAGCTGATCGCAAAAAGCTGCACCTGGGTTTTTTGGCAGCTCCAAACTTTGTTAATTATTGGCAGTTTTGGTCCCTGTCCTTGCACGCGAGGTTTTGGCTATGAATCTTGACTCGTAAACCCTAAAATCTGGTTTTTAAGAACCTTGGGACATTTACCAACATGGTAATGTCCTCGGATAACTTTGCGCTCACCCGAAAAGTCATGAAATTCGACGTTGACGCTTTTAACCCCTCAAGTACGGTTTTGGCCATAACTTTCTCATACGGTAACGAAACTACGTGAAATTTTTACCACATATTCTAGTGAGTATATTTTAGCATTACAAAGCTTCGGGTCTGCCAAAAGTTCACTCAGAGGTATAAATTCAACATGTTGACACTTTTAGCCCCTCAAGTACGGTTTTGGCCATAACTTTCTCATACGGTAACGAAACTACGTGAAATTTTTACCACATATTCTAGTGAGTATATTTTAGCATTACAAAGCTTCGGGTCTGCCAAAAGTTCACTCAGAGGTATAAATTCAACATGTTGACACTTTTAGCCCCTATAGTTTGTAATTCCTCACTTTTGTGCAATTTCCGCTTCGTATGATCCATGATCCATCCGTTTAAGGTTATAAACATTATGTAGGGTTATTATGGAGTCTATTTAGCCATTGTTGACACTTTGGACCCTTATGTTCCATAGTTTCCACCGTTTGTCAACTTTAGTCCCTCTAAAGTTTGTTTTTGCATATGCAAAGTCTATGACACGTGTCAATACATCATTGGACGTAAATTTTCGAGGTGTTACAAAATGTTATTTCGCTAAATCTAATTATTTATTTGTAATTCGAATGACCCGCATTATTGTGACTGTTGGCTTCTTGTTACCAAGTCAACACATTTTCTTGAAATTTCTTTTCTTTTCAAGTTACATACATGGTTTTTCGTCGTAACCATGCCAAATTTCCTTGTCGATACTCGTATTTATTGTCAGATTGCGCTAAAACCAAGTTCAATTGTTTGAACTTGTCCATTACACATATTCAAAATGATGTATTGGGAGCATCATATTCAAAATTCGTTTTAACAAGTGTTTCATTTGTTTCGAGTGGTAGTAGACTTGTTTGGTCTACGACTCCATTAAGTTGTGTGTTGATTTCGACACCTTGTGGTGATGTTTTCACTTATTTGAAGCTTGCGCTAAACTCGTTTACATATTTCTTGCACGGATTTAAATATTTATTTATTGAATTGTTTTAAATCCGCTTTGAATTATCACATTAAAGCAGTCTTAACACAATCGTGGGTTAAGACGATGGTACACAAAATCTATTGCATATTCCGGTGTGCTGCTAACGGTTCTTTCAACATCGATCGAATATTTTACGATATTTATTGTTTCTTCATCTTCGATCGAAAACATTAATTCCTTGATGTTACATCCTCAATTGAAAATCTTATGATGTCGTTTGAATCAAATCTTCAAATTTGCTTCACTGTACTTTCGCTTGACTTCAAACACGGTGAATTTGTTTGATCACCGCTATTATTGAATTGTTTCATTCACTACGACACCTTGCGGCATCGGTATAACTTGCAGCTTGTGCTGATCACGATCGAGCGTTTCATGCAAACTAATACATTTGAGATTGTTGATTCTAAGTTCATCCAGTAGATGTTATTGCTTCTAGAACTCATTTACTTATTAAGAACGTTCGTATGGAATTCGATTGGTCGAAGTTCCTGTTCATTGTTGGATCCATGTTAACTTAGTCACATTAGTGACAGTACCTATACGTCTTGTTTCTTTTGACATCAATTTTTGAAACACATTTCTTTTAAATCGTTGGGTTCTTATTGTTGAGGAATGTCCTTGAATTCACATGATTCAAATAAGTCTTGATCCATTTTCGTGGTCATCTACTTTGATACTATTCGTATTTACCTACACATAACGTAACTCTAGGGAGTTAACGTAGTCTAATTTTCGAGGACGAAATTTCTGTAACAGGGGGAGAATGTGACAACCAGTGATTTACGGCTCTTAATTATGAGATTAACAGATGATTAACGTGACAATAAATAGTGTTTAAGACGCAAATTAACTCATTTAGGCCCTTGGAGTGCCCAGGAACGGTTATTCAGCTGTACAGTGCGCGTACGGTGGTTTACGGAAAGATCCGATGAATATTACGCGACAACGAACTGATACCGTACAAAATACTGACAACGCCGACAAGTATGAATGTTACACGAATATTTTATGTCTATGAAATTAATTTTGTGAATTTGTTGGGCTTCCGTGCGACACAAACATGAACTAAAAACGTGGAAACGGTAACGCACCGACAATGAACGACGTAACTGACGCACCGGACTCGAATTTCGTCTCGATATTGATAATATGTTATGATATATTTGGTTTCGGTTTCGAAATTTTAATGCTCGTAGTTGGAAATGGATCGAAAAATGGATAAAAACGGCAAACGAGGCGTTTACGCGATTTAGCGCAACCGACGGTTAAACACTACAAACAACGACTACCGGTACTTTATCATATATTTTTAAATCCAAAATTTTATTTTAGGGCATTCCGTGGAACTCGGGTTCATAAATGGATTTCGTAGAAGTAACGGGCCGTTTATAATTCGAGAATTGGGGCTTGTGGGCCTTGGGCCCAAGCCCATTAAGACAAAGGCTCTTGGTATATAAAGGGGTTTCACCCCATTTCTTGTCATTTACAACAAAAATCAGTCAGACACACCCATGGTGCTCTCTCTCTCTCTCTCGGCAGTTAAAGGGGTCGGACTCCGGCCGGCGAGCGGTGGAACCGGTGACTTCCCGGCGGCGACGGCCGGTGATCACGGCGGGGCGGCAGCGGCGGAGCCGTCGTAGGCGACGCTCTAGCTAGGTCTCGGGGTCGATTCTTCCGGTCACACACCGCTACCCCCACTAAACCAAACATTCCCGACACGATGGCGGTGTCCGTTTTCGAAGACTCTGAACCGTTTGGGCTCACACGCATCTCCGGCGAAGTTCCGGTTAGTATTCCGGCGAGCACATTTTGAATATCTGACTTCGTGAGTGCATAGATCGGGTTATGATGAGCCTTTCTGCAAGTTTTCAGAACATTTATTTTTCCGGCGAAGGTAGTCCGCTCCGGTGAGTACACCCAACTCTTTCTCTCGTTCAGATTTTATAAACCTCTATCAAAAGCTCCTCCTCTCCTTGTCTTCTTTTTGTTTTAGGATGCTCGAGGCTCGGTTCAGTCTCAGCTCGATGCGGATGAGGATTCAGTTGCGGTTGTGTGCGTTTCAGGGGTGGCTGGCGGTCTTGGTGGGATCCGGTGACGGCGGAGAGCCGCCGGCGGCGGCGGTGGGGTCGGCCGACGGCAGTGGTGGTGTTTCAATCTTTGGATTTGTTTATGTTTGACTCGGTTTTTCAGGTTCGGGATGTAACGAATCAGATTTGTGCTCGACTCAGTTCGACTCGGTGTATTTTAGCGCGACTCAGCTCGACTCGGTGCATTCCGGCTCGACTCGGTCAACTCGGTCAAAGTCAGCCGATCGACTCAGTTGACTCAGTCAACTCAGTGAGTCAACTCGGTCATCTCGGCTTTTCGACACAAGATATTGGTAAAATATAATGGCATAATTTCTTTTGTCGTGTTATAATTTAAAATGGATTACGTGAAACCGAGCTCGACCCGACTAACTAACGTTTACGCATTTTGCGATTCTGTTTCATTTTTGGCGTGTTTGATGAAAGTATATTATATATTGTTTGAATTGTTGAATCTTGAAAATATATCGACAACTTCTGTTGTCGGGGTTTTCCAAAAACAGGGGAAACTCTGTCCGTTTTTCGTTAAAAACCCGATATACGAAGCGTATTTATACTTTATAAACGACATTTATCGAGAGTCAAACAATTTTCTGAACTAAGTATATGCGTATATTTATTGTCGACAACTGTCACACCCCGATTTCCACGTGTCTCACCGGTGGGCCCGGTGGGGGATTATCGTGACGTAGTTGGCAACAATATAGTCAAACCACAGTATATGAATGCACAGCGGAAGCAATTGAAAATATAATACAACCGAATTTATTATTGTAATATCAATTGTCACCATATTCGGAAGTTTATCCACAGAAGGATCGAACATAAAATGGAAATAATAGTTCAACAGACTTTTAGGCATCTTAAGCTTGCGAGACTTCTATTGATGCTAAGGAGAAATATCCAGCCAATTACGTCTAGTACCTGCATTTAATCTTTTTTGGGAAAATACGTCAGTTTACACTGGTAAATACAATTAACCGACTCATTTTGAAAAATGATTTAAAATTGGTTTGGATGCACATGGCATAAACATTTTTATTTAACTTGATTAAAATGCACAGAGGCAAGATTAACCTTTTTAACTTGGGAGAATTATTTAATATTATAATCTTGTGAACGAATTACATGTTCCTTATGCGTTCAGTAGCCCGGATCTAGTCCGGGTTAAAGATCAATAGACACACCACATAGCATAAACCGTGGCGGGTAACCAACGGCTATACCTTTATAAATTATAGACATAATGCCGGGTGTACGCCTACACCCGGATGTCAACGTCGTGGCCATTTCATAAAATGCTGCCAAGGATATCCGGGACATGGTCATTAACCCCCCAAAGGCTTTTAAGTAACAAGACTGTTTAAACGAGCCGATCAAATTTATTCAATTACCCACTCAACGGTGGAGAATTTGATGCTCGATCAAGCGGTATGCTATATACCCTAACCCAAGCCCGTATAACGGAAAATAAGTCAAAAGTATTTACCTTTGCAAGTATAAATCCTTAAATCGAAATAAATAGCAGATAGCTTTTACTGGTCCCCTATTCTGGAACGGAGGTTAAAAATAACCTATTAGAATCCTAACGGGTCTTTAATGTAGCCGTAGCTTAGACCGGTCAGTTTCAAAGGATAGTTACGGTTTAATCGCGTGAAAGGCGAAAACCATGAATGGAATGTGATTTGGACCCAACAAGTTTGAAGACTTGTTTTATATGGGTTTAATAACCACACTCTGGATTTTGGGGTCAAAACAATAAGGTTTGACTCGTTTCGGCTAGTTTATGTAAACTAGTTACATAAGCCGAACCTTGCACGCAAAAGGCGTAACGGGTAACCGTAAGAGTCCTACACTGGTTTCCTAAGTCAATATGCTTTAAAGAGGTTGTGGTATCAGTAGGATACCTTCCATAATGCCCGTAACGAGTTTAAGTTCATATTATGCCCCGTAGGGGTTTTTCGGTCATTTTAAAGATTTATAAAGAGGTTTCCGAGTTCTACAGGAAATCTGAGTTTCCCGAACAGTTTATAAAGTCCAAAATACTTTATTTATTATTTAAAATCAGTAGCAACTGGAATCGGGTCAAAAGACCTTGTAGAACTCAAGTTATGGCCGAAAAGGGTATATTCGATATTTACCGAACCGTTGCCATAACCGCAGGTTATGAGCAGGTTAAATATAATTAAAAATCTTTAAAATTTCCAAAATATTATTTTACATCAGTGTGTAAAAGGTTTGGTTTCGAAATCTTGGTCTAGATAGGCGTTATGCTAATTGCGTCATTTAATTACTAAAGTTTCCGTAATTTGCGCTATTTAGCATAACTCCTATTCTAGGCCTCGGATTGACGTGAAATTTTAGGGACATGCTTAGAAATTAGTAACCAAGGTTATGGTCCTTTCACCTGTCCGAAATTCTCGTTTTAATTTAAAAAGGGCGTCACGGTCAACTTTTAAGCATTTAACGGAAGAGGTGTAAAAGACTCGGACAAACAACAAACCGGTCACAGAGGGTTATACCATCATGTAACCTGGTCCTAAGAGAGTCCTAAGGTATATCTAAATCATACTTTAACAGGTCAGAACTGAAGTCAATGCAAAAGTCAAAGCTTTGCGACTTTCGGCTCCGAACCGGGTCAAAACAGTAAATGGTCGGATCAAAAAAGCTTAGACTAGTTAATAAGCTTATTGTCATGTTCTATGAGTGTTAAAACAGGTTACACATCATCTACATTACTGATTATGCATTAAATCGCCAAATGGCATTTCCGTTGACTTTTTCTAAGCACGTTTGACTCGACATTCGGACTAGTTAGAGTGGGACTCAGAGGGTGCCCTTTTAGGGGTTTAAAGCCCACATGATTACCAACGTATAACTACCTTTGATTCAACAAACCACTGGACCATTTGTGATTTATCGCAAAGTCAATCGTTAGTTGCGACGGATTGACTTTTAAGCTAAACTAAGCAATAACTAAGCCATAAAAGGGTTGGCATACTTACAGAAGCTTGGTGCACGACTTAGAATGTTAGAAGAGTGCTTGAGAGCTCCAGAGATGGTTTAGAATGCAGGTTTGAGGTGTGTTTTACTTATGCACAATGCCTTGCCTTTTATAGTGAAAAATGGGGCTTAGGATCATTACACATCAACCTACAAGGCATCATGGATGTTCAGCAGGTGGCCCTTGGTGCTAGGGGGCATGTAGAGGGCGCCCATGCTTCATTAATTGCTCAAATGATCGTTCACAACTTCAAACAATGCATCTATCCAAAGTTTCTGCATCTGGGAGTTGTACGCGACCCGCATTAGGATTCAGGCCACTTGTACGCGGGCCGCATGAATCCTAAAGTCAGAAACCGCATCTCCACCTGGCGCGCGGCCCGCATTAGCTCAACCATAACATCAACGCGGCCCGCATTAGAGTTAAATTCCAAGATTTTCAAATCTTTTGTAATGATTAACCTGACCTTTCGGTTTCGAAGGGGTAACTTTGCGATTTGGCCCTCGATTATTTACCACTAAGGGCCTCGAGACCTTTACCCGCGTTGTTAAGCCCCCGGTTAGTTTAATTACTATCTGAAAAGCCTTATCTTTCATGATTGACGCTTTTAACCCTTCGCATACGAATTTGATCATAACTTTCTCGTTTTAAAACGGAAGTTTGCGAAATTTATATCGTATATTCTAGTGAGCGTATTTTATTGTTACAAAGCCTCGGGTTCGTCAAAGGGTCACTCAGAGGTATAAATTAAACATGTTGACACAATTAACCCCTGTAGCTTGTAATCTCTCACTTTCTCCCGCGTTTCGCTCCGTACGATCCATGATTTATTCGTTTGAAGGTACGAGCATCATTTAGGGTTACTATACAGTATATTTACCCTTTGTTAACATTTATAACCCTCGAATTTACATACATTCAAGGTTTGTCAATTTTAGTCCTTTATTTAGTATTTAATACCACGTGTAAACTCATGACACGTGTCAACACATGATTGGACACAAAATTTCGAGGTGTTACAACAACCCTTTTGTAACTCGCCAAAAACAAGTTTACGACGTTTCAACGAACACGATTTTATAAGCTAACGAAATCCGATACTTGTATAAAATAAATATAACTATTTATATCTATTCCAAAACAGTTAGAACTCGAAAACCGTTATGGGATAAATATTATTTGTATTCATTTTCAACGATAATCATTCGGAACTCTTTATAAATAATTTAGTTTATAAAGTTGGAATATTCATCATGTTTACTTCAAACATCGATACTCCAGAACACTTTTACAAATAAATATAATGTTTATATTTATTTCAGACGTCGTTACTGGCTTGATTTTTATAAAATAAATATAATTGTTTATATTTATTTCAAATGTCGTTAATTCATATGCTTTTATAAAAATAAATATAACGTTTATATTTATTTCAGTCAACGAAATTCGGAATTTATATATATATATATTTCAAACGTTATTATTCGAGAATCATAAACAATAAAATAATTATCTATATTTATTTCGAATGACCAAACGCACTCCGACGTGTCATCGCGCGATCTTAACATATTACTAACCGACGCGTTTCGACAACAAAAATTTTATATATATATATATACATATATATATATAACTTGATTCCACCCTACGAAATCTACAACGGTAAATTACCGAATCATGTACGACTTCGTTACACACACCTACACACACATATATATACATATATGATTATATACTTAAGTGTATATACTTTCTAAAACACTTGAAAACTAAGCTGTTTTCGAGAATTAGTTTCGTCCCACTTATCAATGGGATCAAATACCCATAGTTCGGTTATTTCAAATCAAAGTATTAACACCCGCGTAGAGTCGTTTTAATTAGCGACACGGTAGAGATCGGACAGGTAGTTTAGCTACGTTTAATTAGAAACTTATAATTATTCCTTGATTAGGAATGCCTTAGTTGCACGCTAGCGAGTTCACATTCTTGGAACGACATCACGAAGTCGTAATTAGCTAGCTTCACACAAGGCAATCCAGGTGAGTTCATAACCCCACCTTTTTACGCTTTTACATTTTTGTATATATTTTTGGGGTGGAAAGACATGCACGATTTTCAGAAACATACAAAGTTTTCGATAAACAAAGACTGTATATTTTTAGACAAAGCACGTTTTGCAAGAACATACAAAGTTTTGAACAAATGCAAAACTCGTATTTCTAAATCATATTACGAATGGATTTCGAGGAACTCAAATGATTTACGAAAGGTTTATACTAAACATACCGGATTTTACAAAACAAATGCGTGTTTTCGAAATGTGAATGATTTTCATAACTAGGGACGGGTCGTCTGGGGATAATATATAGAGACCAGGGAGTTGGCCTTAGAGGCTGTGAGGTTCAGCCTTAGAGGCTGTGAGGTTCAGCCTTAGAGGCTGGGGAGGTTCAGCCTTAGAGGCTGGGGTAAAATACATGTTACAATTATTACAAACATTTATTTACATGGTATGGTTAGCGTAGGGAGGGTTTATACTACTAGATCATGTGAGGGGTGGGCACAACACTTGAGGCCATTAATCCTCATTGTTAGGACCGAGGGACACAAGAGTGATAGATCTATTTGGGTGTAGCGAGCCCACACCTGTGAGGCCGGGGAGGCCCATAGAGGTGACTGTGTCTTACAGCCGAAGCCCGGTAACAACTTTGCTAGGTTTGAGTTTCCCTGCACTTTCTCACACATACCAGTGGCTTTGCAACCCATTGGTGATCTCTTTTTCCTTATTGCTACATACCAGGGACATGCATACTTACAGAAATACCTGATTTTTTTTACAAATCACATACAATATTTCATATAAATTCAAAGCATAGGATTATGCGGACATGGAGTCAAAGTCAGGGTGGGCATTGATGGTTATACAAAATTTTACAAATACAAGAATTTACAAATACATGGTTTTACGAACATAATGCATTGCAAATACAAAGTTTCTATGTAACTTGGCAAGAAAATGATTTCTAAATTCGTTTTCTCAATATTATTTTCACAAACCGGTTATTCAAAAGATTTATTTCAAATCTTTTACAAACAAACTATGAACTCGCTCAACTTTATGTTGACTTTTTCGCATGTTTCTTTCTCAGGTTGTTTTTCAGAAATTATGGCACTGTTGGAATAGGAGAACCTTTGGAGATTCGAGTGCTTAGTGGGCGTTCAATTTATATAAGTCTTAGCTTATTTTCTTCCGCTGTGCAATGAAGGTACCAGTCCAGTCACGCCAGCTCTGATAATTTTGGGGTGTGACAGATTGGTATCAGAGTTATAGGTTACAGCGAATTAGGTTATGTTGTGATACCTAGGCTCTAACCTCACTTTTCTCTGGGACTTAGACTATTGAGACGTTGAATACATACAGAATGCCTAGTACTCGAATATGGTCTCCAATCGTTGCCGAAAAACAAACAATCAAAATTTTGTTTTCAAACATACGCTATTATAGTGTTTCATACACAGTGCATAAAACAATTACATACAGTACACAAAACTCTGAGGGTTTAGGGAACATGCATTTAAGACCTTCAGAAACTTATGTTAAAGTTCATTAAAGGTCATCACGTAGGAACCACGAATATTAACTCGGGCACATACTATTATCCATATTGTCTATGATATTTTAACTTCCCAAGCAGGCAGCCTACGCATAACAAAACGCTAGTGCACGAGAAAACTCAATCTTTACGTCAACGGATGTCGGGATACATCACATTCTATGCGAGACGAAACGATAGTGCACAGGTATACGCGAAACTCAATATGTACGTCAACGGAGGTTGAAGCACGTCACATACGACTATCGAGGCGAGGCCTTTGAGAAGAAATGATGGCGCAATTCAACGACGACGCTAGATTCCTGTCAGCAGGAAAACTAACGATCAGGAAACGGCAACTTGTCACGCGATCCTGCAACGACACGAATCACTCCAAGGAGAAGACGTATGTCTCCGCATCCCCCCTATTTCAGTTAACGACGAATACGCTATGTTCGACATTCCATGGTAATGTCACCTAACAACTGGTCGTCACATGAAACCCCGGGTAAAGTCCTTAAATTTCTTTTATTGAAATTCCGACTTTTGCATCTAATGAGTAGATTTTCACATCTCTACTCCTCTTAATGGTCATTGTATCACGATCATTTCTTTCATTAAAGCGAATACTCATTTGCTTCATTTCTTGAAAATTCATATGTTACGCATGCATCGTTTGTTACGCATGTGGTTTCGTTTCGAATAAGCGTTTCATCAAAGTTCAAATGTTATTTCGCTAAATCTAATTATTGATTTGTGATTCGAATGACCCGCATTATTGTGACTGTTGGCTTCTTGTTACCAAGTCAACACATTTTCTTGAAATTTCTTTTCTTTTCAAGTTACATACATGGTTTTTCGTCATAACCATGCCGAAATTTCCTTGTCGATACTCGTATTTATTGTCAGATTGCGCTAAAACCAAGTTCAATTGTTTGAACTTGTCCATTACACATATTCACTTCAGAGCGTCATATGATGTATTGGGAGCATCATATTCAAAATTCGTTTTAACAAGTGTTTCATTTGTTTCGAGTGGTAGTAGACTTGTTTGGTCTACGACTCCATTAAGTCGTTTGTTGATTTCGACACCTTGTGGTGATGTTTTCACTTATTTGAAGCTTGCGCTAAACTTGTTTACATATCTCTTGCACGGATTTAAATATTTATTTATTGAATTGTTTTAAATCCGCTTTGAATTATCATATTAAAGCAGTCTTAACACAATCGTGGGTTCAGACGAGAGTACACAAAATTCATTGCATATTCTGGTGTACCTGCTAACGGTTCTTTCAACATCGATCGAATATTTTACGATATTTATTGTTTCTTCATCTTCGATCGAAAACATTAATTCCTTGATGTTACATCCTCAATTGAAAATCTTATGATGTCGTTTTAATCAAATCTTCAAATTTGCTTCACCGTACTTTCGCTTGACTTCAAACACGGTGAATTTGTTTGATCACCGCTATTATTGAATTGTTTCATTCACTACGACACCTTCCGACATCGGTATAACTTGCAGCTTGTGCTGATCACGATCGAGCGTTTCATGCAAACTAATACATTTGAGATTGTTGATTCTAAGTTCATCCAGTGGATGTTATTGCTTCTAGAACTCATTTACTTATTAAGAACGTTCATATGGAATTCGATTGGTCGAAGTTCCTGTTCATTGTTGGATCCCTGTTAACTTAGTCACATTAGTGACAGTACCTATACGTCTTGTTTCTTTTGACATCAATTTTTGAAACACATTTCTTTTAAATCGTTGGGTTCTTATTGTTGAGGAATGTTCTTGAATTCACATGATTCAAATAAGTCTTGATCCAATTTCGTGGTCATCCACTTTGATACTATTCGTGTTTACCTACACATAACGTAACTCTAGGGAGTTAATGTAGTCTAAATTTCGAGGATGAAATTTTCTTAACAGGGAGAGAATGTGACAACCGTCAAATTTGCATGCATCCGTACTTTTAATTAATATTGATTATGCTTAATGACTGTGCTTAATTACAACTATACATTTAAACTGCTTTTTGATTTCTGTTATATACATACATGTGCATCACATTTTATACTGTCACTCCATTTATTACACACAAACTTTAGTGACAAACTTGATGCACAAAGCACAGTTAGCACAGTGAGCGGATAACCCAGTAAACATGCTGACATTGCCAGCACTAGACTTACATTGTTTTAAGGCCGGTATGAGCCTGGAATAGATCACTACACTAGTAGGGAGTGTAGGGAGGTGAGGACCATAAAAATGCGTCACTAGGTGATAGTTATAGTGACCGGAAGTGCTTAAAACATACTTTAAGTGCAAAATTCTGCAATAAATACAAAAATTCAGCATTTAACCAAACTAGTCAAGTGCAGAAACTTGGTAAAATAGTCCTAGATACTTTCCAAAGTGTTGGGAATTTATTGTGTCACTAAAAGTAATATAAAAGACACATTACGGATTAATTTAGCACTTTAACGGACAACACCCAAGTTAACAACCGGACTTTACCCGGAACATAAAAATATTGCCAAACACATTGTTCCTACTTTTCTGAGCTAGTTAGGGTCCCCGAACACCCTAACACACTTTATATTAAATAACACACTTAATATACTAACTAAACTCATTAGATCCTAACTAATCAAGTAACTATATCATCACCACCCAACCCTATACCCCCCCCCCTTTTGTTGAACCGGTTGGAACTAGTGGGGACACCCCCACAATACTTTGATTATTTTAATGGTGAATGTTGGGTGATTAGGGGCATGTTGTATGTTGGGTAATAGAGATTTTGGGTTATAAGTAAGTCTAAGGGACTTGTCATTTCATTTCATCTAAACGCATCAAACAAAACTCTCTCTTCTCCTCTTCCATACCCCACGGCTGAACACCATCAACCACCATACCACCACCATCAATCTTTGTTCAAGCCATTTTCATACACTCAAAGGTGCAAGGAGTCCAACAACTAAGCTCGGTGCACTCGTGTCACACCCCGATTTCCACGTGTCTCACCGGTGGGCCCGGTGGGGGATTACCGTGACGATGTTGGCAACAATATAGTCAAACCACACAATTATATAAATGCACAGCGGAAGCTTAAAGATAATATATACTTCAACCTCTGGTTGTAATATCAAATGTATTACAGAAGTCGAATGTATCCACAGTGGATCAAAATAAATAAATATTGTTCATTCAGATACGGCATCGAGTTTGCGAGACTATTCGTGATGCTTAGGAAGCTTATACCAGCCAATTTCGTATAGTACCTGAACTTAATCTTTTTGGGGAAAATACGTCAGTTTACACTGGTAAATACATTCAACTGACACATTTGAAAATGTTTATTTAAAATTGATTTGAATGCACAAGGCACAAACTCTTTTATAACTTGGGAAAATTATTAAAATCTTGTGAACGTTTACTTGTTCTTTTATGCGTTCAGTAGCCCGGGTCGTGCCGGGTTAAAGATTTATAGACTCACCACATTGCGTAAAACCGTAGTATAAAAACCAACGGCTACGTCTTTTAATTTAATGTCGACAATATATACCGGGTGTACGCCTACACCGGGATGTCGATGGTCGTGGCCATTTCGTAAAATGATGCCAAGGATATCCGGGACAACGGTCATTAAACCCCCCAAAGGCTTTTAAGAAACAAAACTGTTTAAATGAGCCGATCATATTATTTAATTAACCACCTAAGCGATGGAAAAATATAATGCTCAATCAAGCGGTATTAATATACCGTAACCCAAGCCCATATAGGGGAAATAAGTTAAAGTATTTACCTTTGCAAGTATTATTCCTTAGTTTGATTAAATCACCGATAGCTTTTACTGGGCTCCTAATCTGGAACGAAGGTTTTAATTAACCTCTTAGAATCCTAACGGGTCTTTATATTGGCCGTAGCCTAGACCGGTTGGTTCCGGAATATAAATATGGTTTAATCGCGCGAAAAGGCGAAAACCAAGAATGGAATGTGATTCTGCCCCAAACAAGTTCAGAGACTTGTTTTATATGGGTTCAAGGTTCACACTCTGGATTTTGGGGTTCAAATAATATAATTTGACCCGTATCGGCTAATTTATGAAAACTAGTTTCATAAGCCGAACCGTGCGCGCAATAGGCGAAACGGTTAACCATGAGAGTCTTACGCTTATTTCCTAAGTCAATATTCCTTAAAGAGGTTGTGGTATCAGTAGGATACCTTCCGTGACGCCCGTAACGAGTTTAAGTTAATATTACGCCCCGTAGGGGTTTTCCGGTCAATTTAGAGACTTTTAAAGAGCTTTTCGAGTTCTACAGGAAATCTGAGTTTCCCGAACAGTTTATAAAGTCTAAAATACTTTATTTATTATTTAAAATTAGTAGCAACTGGAATCGGGTCAAAAGACCTTGTAGAACTCATGTTTTGGCCAAAAAGGGCATATTCGGTATTTACCGAACCGTAGCCATAACCGCAGGTTATGAGCAAGGTAAAAATTATTAAAAATCTCTAAAATTCCCAAAATATTATTTTATAACAGTGGGTAAAAGTTTTGGTGACGAAATCTTGGTTTAGATAGGTGTTATGCTAATTGCGCCTTTTATTACAAAAGTTTATTTTAATTGCGCTAATTAGCATAACTCTCATTCTAGACCTCGGATTGACGTGAAACTTTAAGGACATGCTTATATTTTAATAAGCAAGGTTCTGGTCCGTTCACGTGTCCGAAATACTCGTTTTATTTTCAAAATGGCGTTACGGTCAACTTTTAGGCGATTAACGGAAATGCGCAAAAGACTCGGATAACTCATGAACCGATCACAGAGGTTTATACCATCATGTAACCTGGTCCTAAGAGAGTCCTAAGGTATATCTATACCTCACTAAAACGGGTCAGAACTGAAGTCAAAGCAAAAGTCAAACTTTTGCGACATTCGGCTCCGAACCGGGTCAATATAGCAAATGGTCGATTCAAACGAGCGCAAACAAGTTTGAGCATAGATACGTCCTCGGGTAACCCGTACTGCGTATCTCCTCGAATGGTAAGTGATTCACCACTCGGAGTCTTTAGCACTATATGCCTCTTGCCGCAAATGATTTGGGCCTGACTACGGGATAACCAGTCCATGCCTAGGACTATGTCGAAACCCGCTAGTTTGAAGGGAAGTAGAGATAGGGGAAAAGAGTGGTTCTTAATGGACATTTCACATCCCTCTAACACAGTGGAGACTCTATCGTGCCGTCTGCTAACTCTACCTCGTATTTCATATCTAGGGTTTTGATCGGCATATTTAACAGTTGGCAAAATTTCTGGTCTACAAAGGATTTATCGGCGCCAAAATCGAATAGTACTCTTGCTAATATATTATTTACGAGAAAAGTACCTGTAAGCACATTGTCGTCCTGAACCGCCTCCTTTGCATCCATGCGAAAGACTCTCGCATTTGACTTCTTGGTCTCCTCCGCCTTTTTGGCGTTCTTAGGGCAGTTGCTCTTGATATGCCCCTTTTCATTACAACCATAGCAGGTTGCGTCTTTGATTTTCTTGCAATCCACAGTCTTATGATCCTTGGACTTGCATAGTCCACAGGAAAAAGTCTTTGGTTGTGACTGTGAATTCGATGCAAACCTGCACTTCCCAGAGTGGGGTTTCTTGCAGATTTTGCAGTTGGGCCTTTCACCAGCTTGCCCATCTTTCTTTGCCTCCGACCCTCTTTTGCCTTCACCGTTTCCACGGTGCTTCTTCCCTGATCTTCGTGAGGTATCATCCTCACGTTTTCTCTTCTCAGCCTCCTTGCTCCTTAGTGTCCTCAGACGGACAACGTCTAAGGTGAGAGACAAGGAGAGGTCAGTAACTGACCTGAAGGTCGTCGGCCGGGAGGCCTTTACACTCGCCTTTATCGCAGGCTCCAAGCCCCCAATGAAACGGGCGATTCTTC
Organism: Helianthus annuus; assembly: GCF_002127325.2. Classification (NCBI taxonomy): domain Eukaryota; kingdom Viridiplantae; phylum Streptophyta; class Magnoliopsida; order Asterales; family Asteraceae; genus Helianthus; species Helianthus annuus. Next base: position 2,215,453 of record NC_035433.2, read on the forward strand.
TAGACTCTGGTGTCACCAGGTATGGAACCAGGCGAGACATCGTATTGAAGCTCGTCAAATAAGCCTGGCAGTCCAGGTTCGTCATCACCAGTGACACGAAGTCAGCCTCGATCTTCTCAACCTCATGCTGAGGGCAGTAGTTTTCCTTAATGAGAGCAATAAATTCCTCCCATGTCATCTTGTATAACGCAGACTTACCTGATGCCTGCACCAACGCTCTCCACCATGCCAGGGCCTCGCCCTTAAATGACTGGGACACATACTTCACCACATCCCTCTCTGCACACCCGCTGATGTCCACAATAGTGTCCATCTCATCTAGCCAGGTGATACAATCAACAACACCTTTCTCCCCTGTAAATTCCCGGGGCTTACAAGATACAAAGTATTTGTAGGTGCAACCCTTAGCATTGGATGCATCAGTATATTATCTATCGCGATGAACGCTGTTCTCAGTGGACGAGTGTTTGTCGTCATCTTTCTTGGGTTGAGAGGGTGGTTTGGAGTGTGTCTTTGGTTTAGAGGGTGGTTTTGATACGGTTCTGCCTTGGGACTCAGTATATTGACGATCAAGAGCTGCCTGAACAGCATTGTCAATCAGAGCCTTTAGCTGTGCGCCTGTCAGATGCACTGGCGCATTGTCGTAGTCATCTTCATTTGTATGGCTGTTCTCTCCATTGGGATCCGCCATTGTAACTTGAATCTGCTACAGAAGATAACAAAATTTTATTCAGGAGATTAATATATAATTATCTTTTATGACAATTTGTCAACCATGGTAACAGAGACCATATTTGGTTAACTTATTACTCATTAATTATTAGGATTTGAATATATCCTATTTCAGCTATATCAATATCATTGGCGGCATAAAGCCTAATTACGAGGATGTTTTATATTATTAGCCGAGATTTCAGAGAATCAAAGGCATAGAGATTTGAACCGTAGTTCTTTTATCTCTTTCTGACAGAGAGTCATAGACCACCACTGCCTTTTGTCTTTATAAGACAATTATTATGGCCCATAGGCACTACACCACTAATGGATGTTTTAATACGGTTGGCCCGTAGGCACTACATCACTAATGGATGTTTTAATATGGTTGGCCCGTAGGCACTACATCACTAATGGATGTTTTAATAAGATTGGCCCGTAGGCACTACATCACTAATGGATGTTTTAATAAGATTGGCCCGTAGGCACTACATCACTAATGGATGTTTTAATAAGATTGGCCCGTAGGCACTACATCACTAATGGATGTTTTAATAAGATTGATCACTTGCATAAATGATTTAACCCACGATTTATAAATCATTTAGTTGGGCTTTGAAATCCTTAAAGGATTATTGTATAAGAATGACGCGCGTGATTTTAACGAATCACATCTGCCATGGTTGTTAACATGCTTGCAGCGGTTAACAAGGAATCTGAATCTTTTAATTAAGTCCTACCATCTTGACCGGATCTTAAAAGACACCAGGCTAGGTTTCACTCGTAAGATTCTTTATTTAGGCAGATCAATTTAAAAGGAATGGTTTTGATTTATTTCATACATATTAAAACAAAACTCATAACATACATTTCATAATCTCAATACAATCACATATTGCCCTAAACGGGTCTTTCAAATAGTACATACCTCTATAGAGGTTTAAAAAAATGACAAGTCCACGCAGGGACTAACATAAGATAAGTGTCCATGCAAGGACTAAAAGATAAGTCCACGTAGGGACTGAAATACGATAAGTGTCCACGCAGGGACTTATTTCAAAATAGAAATTACATTCGTACAACTATTAAGGGCTAGTGGTCACGTTTCTTCTTTTTGCCCTTTAGTAGGTTCGCCAAGCCTTTGAGAAATCCTCGGTGGCTTTTCTTTTCTTCCTCGAACTCTCTCTCCACACGATCTAGTCGATGGAGTATCTCTTCCTGTTCAGGAGGAGAGAAACGTGGTTGTGGCGCTTGCTGCGGAACTGGAGGTCTGGGAGGTATTGGATACCCATGAGCCGAGTAGTCCGGTGGTCCCATGTTTCCATGTGCTCCGTCAGGATAGCGTGCATTATATATAGCCGACACCACATATGGGTCGCGCTCATAACCGTAGTTGTAATGTGCCTGAGACGGTTCGAACGGGTTGTAAGCCGTTGGACCCGTATAAGCAGGTATGGGTTGGTCGTACCCAAATGGTGGCGAGTTTGGTGCAGCTGGTGCGGAGTTCGCCTCCTGTATAGGACTTGAAGGTCCTTCTTCTTGTAGCGGCGGATAGTGGCTACTACTTGAGTGTCGAGGGGTGCTGAAGTGGATACCCCCTCCTCCTCGTGTGGACATACGCGCATTCGTCCTCCTACGCCTTGGCGAATCAGGTATTACTGGTTGTGCCGGTGGCGGAGGTGGTGGCGTAACTGCCACAAAGCGTGAATCCTCAGAGGGATCCTGTGGATGTCGCGGTTGTTGTGATGTCTGTTGAGGTGGCGTGTAGTACCACTCATGTCGGTCAAACAACGCTTGGAAACTGTCTGGCCCCTGATAGGGTGTGCCATGGAAGGATGACCCATCAGAGACTTCTATCGGATGCGTGGGCGTACCACGAGCAGGTTCAGTTGGATCAGTATCTTCATCCATATGGTCTTCGGAGAAGTGATCTTGCGGCCCTAATGGAACAAAGCCTGAAGGTTCCTGTATGTAGTCAGCCGGATTAAACTGACCTATGAAGTATGGAGTAGGGTCGTCGTAATTTCAGTGCGATACCGAACGTTGTAGAGGTATGAAGGAAGGTTGTGGGTTGTTGGGATCATTCTCTGAGTTTGGCCCAAAGGAGTGCCGGTAGGACGGCGTCGAGCTGTGCGAGGTGGAATGCCTCGCGGGTTCGTAAAGATCTCTTCGTCGTTGTGGTTCTTCACTCCGTGTCATTGAAGGATGTCTTGTACCTGATGGTCCAGCTTCGTTATCGTGATGTGTCACGACATCTCCTCTGCCTCTTCTTCCCCTTCCTCTTCCTCGGAATATAACAGGTGGTATTTTTCCTGCTTTATAAAACTTTAAATACCAATAATAAAAGAAAAAGACAAAATTGGAATAACAATTCGAATTTGTCCTAAGTTCTTGTCTAGACTCAAGTATGTGCAATTGTGTCATTGAGATTAAACACATTAGGATAGTGTTTAATTCACTCAATGTTGGCTCTGATACCAACCTGTCGGACCCCGATTTCCACGTGTCTCACCGGTGGGCCCGGTGGGGGATTACCGTGACGATGTTGGCAACAATATAGTCAAGCCACACAATTATATAAATGCACAGCGGAAGCTTAAAGATAATATATACTTCAACCTCTGGTTGTAATATCAAATGTATTACAGAAGTCGAATGTATCCACAGTGGATCAAAATAAATAAATATTGTTCATTCAGATACGGCATCGAGTTTGCGAGACTATTCGTGATGCTTAGGAAGCTTATACCAGCCAATTTCGTATAGTACCTGCACTTAATCTTTTTGGGGAAAATACGTCAGTTTACACTGGTAAATACATTCAACAGACACATTTGAAAATGTTTATTTAAAATTGATTTGAATGCACAAGGCACAAACTCTTTTATAACTTGGGAAAATTATTAAAATCTTGTGAACGTTTTACTTGTTCTTTTATGCGTTCAGTAGCCCGGGTCGTGCCGGGTGTAACGCCCTGCGTTTTCAAACTTCCTACATTTAGAAACCTTACGTGAAATTCTAACTTTGGAAATCTTGTGTTCTTATAACCATTCTTTCATTGTAATCGTTGTAAAATACGGAACTTGCTTCGTAAATAAAACTTGTACGTTACACTTTTTACCTAGTTAAATCATGTTTTATTTCATATTTCACCTTGTTACAAGTTAGGGGAAACATTGTTGCATATTATTACACAACTTAACTAACAAAATTACTCATTATAATGTTTTAAAAAAATAAAAAAATAAAGAAATATGGCAGCCCAAATTCAGCCAAATTCAGCCCCATATAGTTGGGTTTTGTGGGCTAGTTTCAAGGTGTAACCCCTTCTAAACACTTCCAAAGCCCAACCCATTGAAACCCTAATCCTTCCCCCTATAAATACCACTTATAACCAGCCTCCCTACCACTTTTGCAACCCTAAAAACTCACAAAACATCCACCAAACCGTAGCTGAAAGCAAGGGTTCGAGTAGATTGACACCCCTTCACGAAAATGAGCATAACTCACTCAATTCTTATCCGATTCACTCGATTCTTTTTCCTACTTGCTTGTATAATCATGGGGTTCGATTTCTAGACTTCTCCTTGGAGAAATCAGACCTGGAAATGCCCCAAAATAGTCCATAAACTTTCTGTTTGTTTTTATGTTCATCAAAAACTTGTTTAAACCTATGCAACTTGTGTCCAACACATCTCATACCTATGTCCTAATGCTTACAACTTATCCCATGGTTGGTTAAGCTAAAAACAAGGTTGAGACATTTAAAATCAGAGGATTAAACTAAAGGAGTTTATGGTGTATAATTCTGAATGCCTTTGATTGATAAAGAATACCCTTTAAATAGGGGAATGATACAACAGAATTCTGGGAAAATAAGGAAACCAAATCATGCCAGCTGTTACACCAAAACAGTTACAAATATTAAACAATAATCACAATATATCAGCCAATATAATCGGCTTAATATATGCATGCTAAGACACCCCCTCAGTTTGAGCGGGCGGAGGACAAACGCTCAAGCTGGATCGAAAGGACTGGAACAGCTGTCGTGGGAGCCCTTTGGTAAAAATATCCGCATATTGCAATGAAGAAGGCACATGAAGAACCCGAATATGACCTACACGAACTTTATCTCGAACAAAGTGTATGTCTATCTCGATGTGCTTCGTCCTCTGATGTTGAACTGGATTATTGGATAGATACACTGCAGAGACGTTGTCACAGTAAACAACCGAGGCATGCTGAAGAGGAGTATGTAACTCGAGCATAAGGTTTCGCAGCCAGGTTGCTTCAGCCACTGCATTAGCAACACCCCTGTATTCGGCTTCTGCACTGGAACGTGAAACTGTGGGTTGCCTTTTGGAGGACCAAGAGATCAAGTTATCGCCAAGAAAAACACAGTATCCTGATGTGGAACGTCGAGAGTCCGGGCAACCACCCCAGTCAGCATCAGAGTAAGCTATCAAAGAACGCGAAGCAGACTTTATGATACGTATACCATAATCAATGGTGCCCTGGATATATCGGATGATTCTTTTCATAAAAGCAAAATGAGGATCCCGAGGTTCATGCATAAATAGACACACCTGCTGAACGGCATAAGAAATATCGGGTCGGGTAAAGGTGAGGTACTGTAGGGCCCCTGCAAGACTCCTATACAAGGTGGGATCAGAAAACAAAGGACCATCTGTACCGCTGAGTTTAGACGAAAGATCCACCGGGGTGGTACATGGTTTGCATGCAGACATAGAAGCCCGGGCAATGATATCTTTAGCATATTGTGCCTGTGAGAGAAAGATACCATGAGACTGTTGGGAGACTTGAATTCCCAAGAAGTGATGCAGGCGACCCAAATCAGTCATAGCAAACTCTTTTGATAAGGTTGCAATGATGTTATGCAGAAGTGTGTTATTGGAGGCTGTAATTACTATGTCATCCACATACAATAGCAAATAGGCAATGTTGGATGAATCCCGGTTGTAAACAAACAAAGAGTTGTCGCATGCACTGCTACGAAAGCCATGAGAAATAATGTAATTAGCAAATCGAGTGTACCACGCCCGAGGAGCTTGCTTAAGCCCATAAAGGGACTTCTTCAAACGACACACAAAATGAGGAGCTTGTTTGTCATAAAATCCCGGAGGTTGATGCATGAACACAGTTTCTTTGAGTTCCCCATGTAGGAACGCATTCTTCACGTCCAATTGATGAATAGGCCATGACCGGGAGACTGCAAGAGATAAAACTGTACGAATGGTTGCCGGTTTAACAACCGGGCTAAATGTGTCTTCGCAGTCAATGCCCACTGTCTGGGAATTCCCATTTACGACTAACCTGGCCTTGTAGCGTTCCAATGTACCATCGGCTTTGAACTTGTGGCGGAAAAGCCACATGCAGCGTATGACCGGTCGATCTTGAGGGCGTGGAACCAATTCCCACGTGTCATTAACCTGTAAGGCAGTAAATTCGGCTTGCATAGCATTTAACCAATTAGGATCTGATAGGGCCTTGGCATATGTGGTAGGTATAGGGGAAATGGTAGTAGTGGTGGTGAAGGCCGATGGAGTAGTGGATCGAGCCTTAGATCGAGTGGTCATAGGGTGTGAATTGGCTGAAGGAGCAGGGTTAGCCGGCTGTCGAATGGGCTGGGTAGTGGACTGGTTACCCGGGTGGTGCTGGGAAGTGTTTCGTGCTGGTTGGTGTGAGCCAGAGGCTGTTGGGCCGGCTGCTGTAGGGTTGTGGGACTGTGGGGCCACAAGCTGTTGGGCCGGCTGCTGTTGGGTTGTGGGAGGTATGGGACGGCGACTGTAGGTGAACGGGAAAGGGGCCGTGACAGACGGCTTTTGAACAGGTCGAGTGAAAGTAAAACCCGGGGGGATGGGGTCATCTAAAAAATTATAAGTGGTGGGGTTTTGAGGAATCGTGTAGGGGAACACGTGTTCGTCAAAAGTCACATGGCGAGAGATGTGCACTTTGCCAGTGGTCGGGTCAAAACAACGGTACCCTCGAAAGTCGGGTGGGTACCCAAGAAAGATGCAACGAATGGCTCGTGCATGCAACTTATGTGGTTGGGTAGCTGAGGTGTTAGGATAACAAGCACACCCGAAAACCCGTAGGTGTTCATACTCGGGATGGCGAAGGTAAAGGGCAAAGGTAGGAGTATAAAAGTTTAGGCGTTTTGTGGGTAAGATATTATGCAAGTACACGGCTGTGTGTAAGGCTTCCACCCAAAAGGACGGGGGAAGATTGGCATGAATTAGCAGAGCACGAATGATGTCATTGAGGCGACGAATCATTCGTTCTGCCCGGCCATTTTGGGATGAGGTTTGGGGGCAAGCAAACCGAAATAGGAGGCCATGTTGGTCTGCAAAGGTTTTAAAGGCCTTGTTGTCAAATTCGCCCCCAAGGTCACATTGAAAAGTTTTAATTTTTCGATGAAATTGTGTTTCAATTAACCGGTGAAATTTAGCAAAAGTGGGAAAAGTGTCAGACTTGTATTTAAGTGGGTATACCCACACGAAGTGTGAAAAGTTATCTATGAGAACCATATAGTATTTGTACCCCGTTTTACTCGTGATTGGAGATGTCCACAAGTCGCAGTGAATTATGTCAAAAGGTGCAAAGGTGAAAGTGTTAGAAGCATGAAAAGGTAATCGTTTACTATTTGAAATCTGACAAGAATTGCAAAGATTTGAGTTGGAACTCTTATTACATTGAAGATTGAAATTACGACTTAAAAGTTCTAAAACTTGAGTTCCTGGGTGACCCAAACGATCGTGCCAAGGAAGACTTGTGGAAGCAATAAATGTGGCTTGGGGAGGTAATTGCGGCTGAGTAAACGGATAGAGATTTCCAGTGCTGTTGTGACGGGACAGCAGCTTCTTAGTTTTAAGATCCTTCAAGGAAAAGCCAAAAGGGTCAAATTCAACAGAAACTTGATTATCACGAGTAAAACGTCTGACTGAAATAAGATTTTTGATAATATGTGGGCTGTAAAGGACATTGGGCAGGACATATGTGCGGTTGGGGAGGGAGTGAAAACCCGTACCAGATCCATGTATTGGTAAAAAATTGCCATTGCCCACCAATAATTTACTACAAACAGGAGACTTATGTGGGATAAGAATTTTACCTTGTTCATGTGTGACGTGAGACTCAGCCCCGGAGTCGAAGACATCCGAAGCCCAAGAGGAAGAAGGCTGGTTCATCTGCATATTGTTGAAAGCTGCACTGAGATCAGAAGGACTCAAGGCATTGTACACCCCCTGAGGTGAAGGGCTGAAACCACTGAATTGCTGCTGAGGAACGGCGGAAAAATGAGCCTGTAATGGTGCTGTTTGCTGCTGACCGGTGCTGGAATTGGGTCGCCACTGCTGCTGGGTCGGATAGGGGCAAGGTGGAGGTGTCCACCAGGCCCAGTTTGGATACCCAGGCTGCTGAGAGAAGCCAGAATGCTGCTGCTGTTGACCGGACCAGTTCTGTCTGTTGTTGTTGCCGCGTCCCCTGCCACCACGCCGGTTCCAGGACCCACGTCCCCGGCCTCTACCACGAGTGGAAGAGGAGTTGGGGTCTGAAGAGGGAGTCTGCTGGTTGTTTTGAGGAGTGGTTTGAGAGGATGTGGCGGCTAAAACAGTGGAATGAGAGTCTTTTTGGGCGTCTAAACGCAGAATTTCATCTTGTAGCATACTAACGGCTTGATCCCAATCAACACCATTCTGATTTATAAGGGCTGCAGTAGTGTTGAACTCGGCTGGGAGACCCCTTACCAGTTGAAGAACAAGACGGGATTCGGTCACAGGAACATCGACATCGGCCAGTTGGTTTGCAAGGTCAGTCAATTGCTGACAATAGGCTTCAACGGAGGAGCAAGCCGACAAAGACAGATTACAGAACTTTGTTTCCAATGATGCAGCACGTGCCTTCTTGTTGCTGAGATATATCTTCTCAAGTTTAGACCACGCAGCATGAGCCGTAGCAGTACTGCTATCCATGACTCGTTTAAGAAGGGCATCGGAGAGCGTGCTGAATATCCATTGAAGGACAAGCGCATCGATTTCTTTCCAGGCCTCATATTCAGCAGATGAGGATGCCGGAGGGGCAGTACCATCAATATGATCCATCACCTTGTAGGCGACAGCATGTAAGCGAAACAGCCTGATCCATTGAGAATACGTGACATTAGTACCGTCTAGGGTTCGGATCTTACTCTGTATATTTGTGACAGAGTATGCAGGATGTAAAGATTGAGGCTTTGGGGGCTGTTCGACAACATCGTTATTCATCGTGATGACTGGTCGGACGTATCCGAACAGAAAAAAAACAAAGGGAGGCGGCGGAAGGTTGAAAGAAGGATATCAGAATTGCTCTGATACCATAAAGGAGTTTATGGTGTATAATTCTGAATGCCTTTGATTGATAAAGAATACCCTTTAAATAGGGGAATGATACAACAGAATTCTGGGAAAATAAGGAAACCAAATCATGCCAGCTGTTACACCAAAACAGTTACAAATATTAAACAATAATCACAATATATCAGCCAATATAATCGGCTTAATATATGCATGCTAAGATAAACCTCATAAACTTGGTGTTTTGTTTAGGGTTTTTAACCCACAAGTCATGTCAAACTTTGTCTTTGATACATGAGTGATTATGGATCAACTTGGGTTGTCCAAACATACAATCCTCACATGATTTGATGATTTCTCTTAGTTAGTGTGTATATTTCTTATTCTTTATTGTATGTTCATGACCCTCCTTGGTTGTTTTTTTTACATCAAGTGTAGTGGTGAACACATAGAGGTGCCTAAATGGAAGACTTGATCTTCCTACCTCCTACATGACTTCTATGACATTTAGAGGTACCAAAATGAAGATTTTAATCTTCTACCTCATGCTTGAACTATTGGACATATATTATATAACCTAAATATATTATTCGAATAATCGAATCTTTGATGATGAACTAGTGTTCATATGTCGGGGTACTAGATTACATCATCCTAGACTATGATAACTTGTCACGATTCTAATGGAACCTTGTTCCATGAAAACATCTAAACTCCTTCGAGTTTCCTAGTGTCAAGAACAAGCATCATATGTACTAAATGATTATTTTCCATGTTATTCTCATATCTTATTTTTATGTTGTTTTAAACACCGAATCTCGACTCTAAACATACTTGAACTTTAACCCTTATACATTCGGACTCTAAATCTCTACTCGTCAACAATTGGATAATCGGAAAACATATGCAAACTTTGTGAGTATACTCGTATTCCCCCTTTTTACTTTTATCAATTTTGGGGTGTAACATGTTTACCTATTGAAACTTACACATGAACTTTTGTCTAAACACATGAACATTCCTATAACATGCTTGTATATGTGATGGCTTGATACTTTAAATTTGGGTGATTCTTATGTGTAGAACTTATCATTAACTTCGTACGAGCCAAACCTTGACATATGTAGCGCTATAGGATTAACGACCCGCCTCTACTGAAACTTTGGTTATGTCATGAGCAAGTTGCGTTTTCTTGGTTTGATATGTTAGACACATGCCATATTTAATGTTTATCTTGAATCGCATGCTTGCTATGAGGGATAGTTCACACTTTTATCTTATGCTATGTATGTACCAAACTTGTATACTCGCCTTTGCTTTTGCATTGAATTATTTTAAACATGTTACAGGTTGATGAGGACAATGCTAAGAAAAGAAATAGCGTTGATGCCTAGATACACATATAGACGTTAGGGTTTAATATGTTGTATCAAATTTTGTTATGTTATCATGTTGTTTTGTCAAACTTGTTGTATTTGAATTTCTTGTAATGTTGACCATTGGAAGTTATGAAATGAAATGAAATTTGGATTTTCTAAATATTGTCACAAATAGCGTTATGATGTCTCTAGCAATCTTCACACTTCGTCTCATCCCGATGTTTCCGCCATTGGTTGGGGTGTGACACCGGGTTAAAGATTTATAGACTCACCACATTGCGTAAAACCGTAGTATAAAAACCAACAGCTACGTCTTTTAATTTAATGTCGACAATATATATCGGGTGTACGCCTACACCGGGATGTCGATGGTCGTGGCCATTTCGTAAAATGATGCCAAGGATATCCGGGACAACGGTCATTAAACCCCCCAAAGGCTTTTAAGAAACAAAACTGTTTAAATGAGCCGATCATATTATTTAATTAACCACCTAAGCGATGGAAAAATATAATGCTCAATCAAGCGGTATTAATATACCGTAACCCAAGCCCATATAGGGGAAATAAGTTAAAGTATTTACCTTTGCAAGTATTATTCCTTAGTTTGATTAAATCACCGATAGCTTTTACTGGGCTCCTAATCTGGAACGAAGGTTTTAATTAACCTCTTAGAATCCTAACGGGTCTTTATATTGGCCGTAGCCTAGACCGGTTGGTTCCGGAATATAAATATGGTTTAATCGCGTGAAAAGGCGAAAACCGAGAATGGAATGTGATTCTGCCCCAAACAAGTTCAGAGACTTGTTTTATATGGGTTCAAGGTTCACACTCTGGATTTTGGGGTTCAAATAATATAATTTGACCCGTATCGGCTAATTTATGAAAACTAGTTTCATAAGCCGAACCGTGCGCGCAATAGGCGAAACGGTTAACCATGAGAGTCTTACGCTTATTTCCTAAGTCAATATTCCTTAAAGAGGTTGTGGTATCAGTAGGATACCTTCCGTGACGCCCGTAACGAGTTTAAGTTAATATTACGCCCCGTAGGGGTTTTCCGGTCAATTTAGAGACTTTTAAAGAGCTTTTCGAGTTCTACAGGAAATCTGAGTTTCCCGAACAGTTTATAAAGTCTAAAATACTTTATTTATTATTTAAAATTAGTAGCAACTGGAATCGGGTCAAAAGACCTTGTAGAACTCATGTTTTGGCCAAAAAGGGCATATTCGGTATTTACCGAACCGTAGCCATAACCGCAGGTTATGAGCAAGGTAAAAATTATTAAAAATCTCTAAAATTCCCAAAATATTATTTTATAACAGTGGGTAAAAGTTTTGGTGACGAAATCTTGGTTTAGATAGGTGTTATGCTAATTGCGCCTTTTATTACAAAAGTTTATTTTAATTGCGCTAATTAGCATAACTCTCATTCTAGACCTCGGATTGACGTGAAACTTTAAGGACATGCTTATATTTTAATAAGCAAGGTTCTGGTCCGTTCACGTGTCCGAAATACTCGTTTTATTTTCAAAATGGCGTTACGGTCAACTTTTAGGCGATTAACGGAAATGCGCAAAAGACTCGGATAACTCATGAACCGATCACAGAGGTTTATACCATCATGTAACCTGGTCCTAAGAGAGTCCTAAGGTATATCTATACCTCACTAAAACGGGTCAAAACTGAAGTCAAAGCAAAAGTCAAACTTTTGCGACATTCGGCTCCGAACCGGGTCAATATAGCAAATGGTCGATTCAAACGAGCGCAAACAAGTTTATATACTTATTATCATGTTTTATGATTGTCAAAACAGGTTTCATAGCATATACATTACAGATTATGTACAAAATGGCAAAACGACTTTCTGTTGACTTTTTAAGTGCGCGTTTGACTCGATATTTGACATAGTTAGAGAGGTGATCAGAGGGAACCCTTTTAGGGGTTTATTACCCACATAAATACCAACTCAAAACTATTTTTGATCCGACAATTCACTGGACCATTTGTGATTTATCGCTATGACAACCGTTAGTTACAACGGTTGAGTTTATAAGCTAAAACTATGGAAATATGAAACCACAAAGGGTTAGACCACTTACAGAAGTTTAAGGCAAGACTTAAGAACACAGAGGAACACTTTAGAGCTCTTGGAATGATCAGATAAGTGTGTTTGAGGTGTGGTGAACATATGCTCACAATGTGGCTATTTATAGTGTTCAAAAGGCCTTTAGATCATCACAACTCATTCTACAACTGAGTATGGATGATGGGCAGGTGTCCCTAAGTGTTATGGGTCGAGTAGGGGGCGCCCATGCCTCATTTATTGGAGATTTGATCGTTCACAAGCTCAAAAGGCAAGTCTGTCCAAACATTCTGCATCTGGGCGTCCCACGCGGCCCGCATGGGAGTTCCATGCATGTTTAATGCGGGTCGCCTGAGATTCAAATATCAGGTGCGTATTTTAGGTGGCTCGCGGCCCGCCTCAACTTAGGCCAAAACCTCACTCGGGCCGCGAGAGGTTAAAATTTCAGAATTTTTAAATCTTTTGCAATGATGACAGAATCAGGTAATTAATAACGAAATCTTTCGTAATGATTTACCTGACCTTTCGGGTTTGAAGGGGTAACTTTGCAGTTTGGCCCTCGGTTAATTACAACTAGGGACCTCGTGTTATTTACCCGCGTTGTTAAGTCCCCGGTTAGTTTATTAATTATTCAGAAAGCCTTAACTTTCATTATTGACGCTTTTAACCCTTCTCCTACGAATTCGATCGTAACTTTCTCGTTTCATAACGAAACTTCGCGAAATTTATATATTATATTTTAGTGAGTGAATAATACCGTTACAAAGCCTTGGGAACGTCAAAGGGTCACTCAGAGGTATAATTAAACATGTTGACACGGTTAACCCCTGTAGCTTGTAATCTCTCACTTTCTTTCGCGTTTCGCTTCTGTACGATCTATGATTTATTCGTTTGAAGGTTCAAGCATTATTTAGGGTTACTATACAGTATATTTACCCTTTGTTGACATTTATAACCCTCGAATTTACATACTTTCAAGGTTTGTCAAAATTAGTCCTTTATTTAATATCAATGCCACGTGTAATCAAATGACACGTGTTAACACATTATTGGACGCAAAAATTCGAGGTGTTACAACTCGGAAGTTCAAGAACCGCTCTAGATTTCTTTTATCCAACACTTTTAAGCCTTGTTTCTTCCCTAGCCTTGTGCTAGTAGTAAGTGCTTCTAATCATCATCTTGATCTTGTTTATGGTGGTTAATAGTTGATTTAATGGTTAAAATTAAGAAACACTAAAGAGCTTACATTAAAGTCTTGAACATAAGGTGAATAGGGTGGATAAAGAGAAGATATGTGTGTAAATCATGTAAATCTTGTGTAGTTATGATTATTTGATGTTGTTTGTTACTAAAAGTAGGATGGATCATCATCTAGACATACTAGATCATGTTCAAGAACATGAACTAGTAGGATGTTAGTGTTAGAAATATGAAAGATGATGAAACCATCCACCATGAACTTGAAACTTGAATAAACATAATTTTTCTTGTAAAATGAAGTTGTAACTTGTAGATCTTTAGATCTACAAGTGGTTTTTCGGAAGAACCAAGCGGAAAATACTAGTTTTGCTGAAACCCGGATCTTGTATGAACAAAAAGCATTTTTAGTAAATAAACAAGTGTGTGAAAACTTGTGTAACAAGGAAATTTCATAAAGAAATATTTTTGAGAATCTTGACTAGAAGTTGTGAAATTCCATATTCTTTAAAAATAAAGTTTTCAAGAAACTAATCATATTTATAAAGATAACAAGACCTACTAAATGTGTTAGTGACTTACTACATATTTTTACAAAACTATCAAGTTCATGAGTTTATGATTTAGTCTTATTTTTGTCAAGATTAGTGATTAGGTATTGTATGTTGTTGATTGTTAAATTGTTGGAATGATTTTTACAAAAGAAAATGATATGCTAAAAAGCATGGACACCTCCATTTACAGAGGAAATTCTGGCGAAATTTTTCTAGAATTTCAACACTTCGAAATATCTTTCTAACAAGCGTTTACAAAATATATTTTTAACTTGGTTTTCAAATTAAACTTCGCCATGATTTTTATTACAAAAATGCCAAGTACCGGAGGTGGATTTTCGTAAATAAAATTTGTTAAATATATATTTAGAATATATATTTTATAATAAAACGCTTGTGTGATTATCTGATTATTTTGTGAACTAGAGATATATTATTTTTAGGGTAAAAATAATATAACTTGTAGATATCATGAAATTACGACTCCAAAATAATACCAACGCTCTCACAAAATAAATATTTAAGCTACGCAAGTATTGTTGCTTTACGACACGCTAAAACGTAACTTATGTCTTTCTCGGAAAATACTCTCATACGTATATTTTGATAAAGTATTATTTTGGAAAATGTATGGAGTAAAATATAATATTTTTGAGAAAAATATATATATATATTTTGGAATTAAAATGTTTTAGACAAATGACTAAAATATATTTTCTAGGTGGGACTTAAAATATATTTTTCGGAATTATAAAGCATACATGTATAAATACCCCATCCTGGGGAAGGAAAATACGAAGTTGAAATACTTAAGAAATATTAATACAGAGATACTGCATAAACAGTTATTCCAAAACTAAATATCTTTACTATAACTTGGAATAATGACAGAAACGTAACCTAAAGACGCAAATACTAAGACAAGGCATGACCCGTTCGTCTAATAGACGTTAGTACACTGTAGGTAGTCGTGTTGGCTGAAGAGACTTGGGTTACACATACTGAAGATGCAATACTGTGAGTTCATGTCCCCCTTTTCTCTTAGCTATTTTCAGTTTTATAACTTCGGAGGTGAAATGCATGTTACAAATTATTTAGAACATTTTTATACATGGTATGGTTAGCTTAAGGAGGGCTGGGACGTTCAGATCATGTGAGTGGGTAGGTAGAACTTAAGGCCATTAATCCTCATTAATGTAGGACCGAGGGGCATTAGTGATAGAACTATTTGGGTGTAGCGAGCCCCACTCCTGAGTCCGCCGAGTGGACCATGTGGTGACTAAGTGCCCGACGCACAAATCCGCTAGGTTTGAGTCTTCCTGCATCACTTCACACATATCATTGGCTTTGCAACCCAATGGTGATCTCTTTTTCCTTAATTGCTACATATCAGAGATTTTCATACATACAAACGTTTTATAAAGGTTTATACATACTCACTTACACATGAACTCGCTCAACTTTTGTTGATTTTTCAACTTACATGTATTTCAGCAACACTAAGGGATCTGGCAAGTGTCTGCATTTGTGTCAAGCTGCGTACTAAATAAAGACGTCATCCAGGGTAGTAGGTTCAGGAGGTGTAACCCTTACCTAGACGGGTTACATGTCCTTAAACCATGCTTTTATTCAAGACTTTTATCGTGTCATACAAACATGTTTTAAACCATGTTATGGTTGTATCTTGTTTTATGAGTCGACATTTTAAAATGATGTTGTATTGTTATTTCTAAACCTTATTAATGAATGAACGTCTCTTGTTTTTATCATATAGAATGGTTATGATTGATTGCTATGGTATTAAGAAGTCACACCAAATAAACCAACGCTTCCGCAAAAGCCAGGGTGTGACAGCTGGTTTCTTCCTGCGTACACGCCTCCAACCTACAAACCTCCGCCTCTTTTTCACTACCTTTGGTTTTTCCTGTGGTTGGGCTTTGAACACCATAGGCTCCTCGATATCCGCCTGGTACCCCGTAATAGTACCAGTGGTATCCATATCTGTGATGGATAGAAAAAATTTGAAGGGCTTCTAATAGTTCATTCATGCTGTTAGCACACACGAAGACGCACACAATCCTAAATTAAAATTTTGCAAAGTAACAATTTCACAAAATCACATAATGGCAATCAGATAAATTAAGTATTTCTAAATACTTAATTGGCTTAAACCAGTGGCTCTGATACCACCTTTTTCTGTCACGGCCCCCGCCCCGGTTTGACCCGGTCCAGGAGCCGCGGGACAGAAACCCGTGGTATTTATGTTTACAGCGGAAGTCTAGCAGGATTGTTTAAACTTGAAAATGTCCGATTATTATTTTATTTCATAATTCGGGATAAACCCCGTAATTTACAATAGAGGAATTTCACAAGAATTCTCTGATTTTACAAAATATGTTTATTTATTTATTTGAGCCACTACTTCAAGCTTGTGAGTGCTCCGTAGCACTTTTCCTTGATTCACAGTAGGTCACCTGAAACATGTTTTTGAAAATATTTTGTCAGCGGGGAAATACTGGTGAGTCACTCCATATAGATCCCAAAACGTATCCGGATCACAGTGGTTGGTTGTTTTAACCCATAACACCTATTGATTAGGTGTTTGAGATATGAAAAGTCAAGAATGATCAAAGATGAAGGTGAAGCTAATGGATTAATGAATACAACAAGTGTTGCATTGAATCCAAACAATAAGATATAAATAAACCATCTTGGATATCAGATTTGAGCACAAGATCAACACAAGAATGTAACAACACCAATATTCATTGAAGAGCCAAAAGCTTGAGTTTGTTACAAGGCATGAGCTATATATAGTGTTCTTGATTAGCCAGCAAATTTAAAAATTTGCTGGAATCTTATCTACACTAAGTCAGGAACTATACTATTAGAGAATTACAAAATAAGCCCTTGTACATTCAAAATAGCTACAAACTATTACTAAACTAATCCATCACAAGTATCAACGATCTCAAAAGTTCTAACAATATCCCCCCTAGATCGTTGCATACTTGTCTTTTCATTCTTCAGTTGTGACCGCTGGATTTTCTGTAGCTTGCTTCTCAGGCTCTTTGGGACTATCTTCACGTACTGTCGATTCTGGTGGTGCTTGAGTCTCGGTTGGTGTAACCGAAGTCTCTTGAGTAATTGTAGCTTCACAAGTTGGTTGGTCCTCCTTAGTGGCCTCATATGTGGATGAGGCCGGAGGTGGTGATGTGGTGGTGGGTTCAGTTGTAGAAGCAAAAGTTCCTTCTTTCTTTCTTTCGTGTTTCTTCTTCTTTCTTGCTTCCTTTTTCTTATCTTCCTTTTCTTTCCTCTTTTCAATTTTATCAACCAGATCCAGCATATCTCTTTTCAACTTCCAGGCTCGCTCCACCGCTCTCTGAAATAACGCATCCTCTTCCAAATTTGCATTCCCGGCTCCTACATTTATACGGCTGGCGTTTAACACTGTCAAATCTGAGAGCCCAAACATAAAGACATCCATCGGATCCAGAATACGAATATCCACGTTTTCATTGGATCTTATTACAGCTTCACCAGTCTTGCTGTCATAGAACCATTTCTTAAAATTAGTGAGAGCGACATGAACTTCTTCTGGGAGCTTGATCCTCGTGACAACTTTGGTTATTTCCAGGGTGCATGGTATACCTAGATTTATGGGCTTCTTCTAAAATCTTATTTCTTAAATCTCCCTGCTTAGGTACCCAAATCCTTTTCTTGTGGAAGCTCCAAATTCCATCAACTGCTTGCTCCAATTCTTTTATTCGTCCGTTCATTCCTTCGGAATCATCTTTGATTGCTGTTGCTTGAACATTTTTCAGTTGTTCCATTAAATCTAACTGTAGATTTAATCTAAGAGCACGAACTCCCTTTTGCTTTTCATGATACTTACGACTTAAGGCATCTGCGACTACATTTTCTTTACCCTCGTGATATTGAATATCACAGTCGTAATCACTTAAGATTTCCATCCACCTTCTTTGCCTCATGTTTAATTCTTTTTGCCCAAATATGTACCTTAAGCTTTTATGATCTGTATAGACAATAAACTTACTTCCATACAGATAATGGCTCCAAATCTTTAGGGCAAAAATTACCGCTCCTAATTTTAAGTCGTGAGTTGTATAGTTTTCTTCGTGCCTTTTTCAATTGCCTTGAGGCATACGCAATTTACCTTTTTGCGTTGCATTTCACATTAAAGCATATATGATCTATATCAACCCTTCAATATACCAGATAACAAATATATCATTTTTTATTTACCTTATTATAGTTAAATCGAACTTTTAACTCTAAATATGTTTACTTAACTGTGTTGATTGCTTAATTTTACCGTCATGAAATATATATATCCTCGCCATCAACCTCCTACAACCTCGCCACAAAGCGTGGGCTCCAATCTTCACTAGCAACCTCCTATGACCCACCGCGAAGCGCACACTCCAATCCTCACCAACAACCTCCTACAAGGCTACAACCCACCGCAAAGCGTAGGCTTGAATACTAGTTAAAATACAAAGTACTTTATTATTCTGGAATTAAAAAAAACACATGTATTGTGACCAACACAGACTTCAATGGAGACCAACCAAGACCATAGATGCATGCATGGGTAAACCCACATGGACCACATTACTCAACACTTGTCTGATCACTAGCCTTCCACTACACCTTTCTAACCTTTGACGGACTAAAAAGCCAATCTTTCAAACATGAGGGGCTTTAAAGAAACACCTCACACCTCAGCTATAAATAAATAACCCATCTCTTTTGCATAGTAACCAACAAATAACAATGGCTAGTAAAATTACAGTAATGCCCTTTCACACAGTTGCAGTGAGTGTGGGTGTGTTGGTGGTGATCATGGCACTGCATTTGCAGGGTTTAGAAGCACAACAACAGCCATTGGTGAAGGGGCTTTCTTGGAAATACTATGAAAGTAGCTGTCCAAAATTGGAATCAATAATTAGGAAGCAAATGGAGAAGGTGATCAAGAAGGATGTTGGTCTTGCTGCTGCTCTCTTGAGACTTCATTTTCATGATTGTTTTGTTCAGGTATAAATTAACCTTTAACTTTTAGTATTTTACTACTCAAATAAAGGTCATTGAATCTTTTAAAGCCAAGTTTAAAGTTTAGTCGCTGTGGCTTATTTTGTCAGTTTAATTCAAAGGTTTCATTTTTCGCCTATGGGTTCAAAAAGTTTTCACCGTTGCCATTTTAATCCACTGGATTAACTTCATCCATTTTTTCTGTTAACAAGAAGGGTAATTCGGTTATTTTCTAAGTAATTCTCTTACCTTTGGTTGTCTGGCCCCTGTGGCGTCCGGTTTCTTGAAGCGGGTTCAAAAGGCAGCACTTGCACATGCGACAGTGTCTGTAGGCCATAGTTATGTGTTTAGCCGAGTAGGATTTGCAATTCAAAAGGGGGTGGCGGCGCAGCTTGTTGCCCGTCTACCAACCCATGATTTGTAATTTGCTCTAACCTTCTAACTAACATCTAAATATCAAAATGATCGAATTGCTATTCTCGATAACATAAAAAATGAATGAAGTTAACCAAGTGGACGAAAATGACAATGGTGAAAACTTTTTGGACCCGCAGGCGAAAAATGAAACATTCGGACTAAACTGTCAAAATGGCCCAACCACAAGGACTAAAATGACATTTAACTCAAAATACAAAGTCTCCTATAAATAATAAGTCGTAAAAAGGGTATCGAATTCACTCTGATTGACCTAATTTAAGCAACATGGAACCGTCAAATCAAACTCTACGGTATAATATTTTAGGTTTTCACTTTAGGATTTGTAGTCTGTAGATGTTAGAATTTTTGTTTATGTTATTGTGTCTTTTCTATATTTGCGTCATTCTGTCTTTTTTTCTCGACATTGTATTATATTTTGCTTGATATTATGTTATATTTTAAGATCCATTGTGTCTCTGTACACTTCTTAGATTTAAAAGTCTGCTCGATAATTTTACTCAATAGAATATATTTGATAAAAAGTTAATTTGTCACACACTTTCGAGTACAAAAATAATCAAACGAGTTGGTATACTTTTTATCTTTAAAACCACGTTGATGTAGATCTAAACTTTAATGATAACTCATGAACAAAAACAGGTCACCTTTGTAAGTGGAAATAATAGTAAGGAATAGGGGTGAGCAAGTTTAGGTCCGGACCAAAAATAACCGAGAACTGAACCGAAAATATACCCGACCCGAACCCAAGTACCTAGGTATTTATATCGGTTCCAATTTTTCATATAAAATAGGGTCGGGTCGGGTCGGTTCTCGGTTCTTTTCATGGTGAAACCCGACTTGGACCTATGGACCAGAACCGACCCTATATTTAGGGTAGTGAATCGGTTCTGTATTTTATGTTTGATCGGTTCTCAGGTCAGGTCGGGTAATGATCGGATAGGGTCAGGTTTTTCCTTTTGCTCACCCCTAGTAAGGAAAGTTGGCCGATGACTCATTACACACGTTGATATAAGATTTTCTTATTTTTAATAATTAATAATTGATTTCCGCATATTTAGGGTGTAGAAAAGTTGATCCGTTTGTGAGCTACTCAAGACTGAATCACTAAAAACACGAAAGGACCCGAGCTAAAACGAGCTTGTGCCTAAATAAAAGCTTACTTATTAAACGAGCCCAGATTTTTCGTCTAGGCTTAACTAAGCTCGCAAACCTATTATTTATAAAAATATAAAAGTTTCGTTTTTATATAGTAAATATTATTATGAACAAAGTATGATAATTTATCTAAATAACATATATATTGTGTAACATATGCAAAGTAATTATTATAAATATATATAAAAATAACTAGATATTTATAATGAATAAAATAATAATAAATGAGTCAAGCTCTAGCTTAGAAAAAATAACGAAACAAGCTCGCTCTTTAGACATAGAGCTTGAAGCTTACCAATCTCCCATAGACTCACGAACTAAGCTTGGATGTAAGCGGGTCCAGGCTCATTTCAGCTCTCGACTCGTTGACACCCTTAGACTGTCGCATCTCATCATCAAGTATATATATAATGAAATGTGGGGTTTTCTTTTGCTTAACATAATGACTAAAGGTTCCCAAGAAGAGATCCCGATAGTTAAGTGATGTACTTCACAACTAAAGAAACTGTATATGTAAATATACATATATAATCAGTGCATCAATTTAAAAAAAAAAAAAACAAATACATTAGGGGATGATATTGTAATATGTTACTAATTAAGGAAACTTGGAAACAGGAACTGTTCCTAAGGGTCGACGCAAATTGTTATATTAGTATAATGTTTATTTTCATAGATTTGATGTTAGTTTAATTGTTAATATTTAACAGGGCTGTGATGGTTCGGTTTTGTTGGATGGATCAGCAAGCGGACCAGTTGATAGCGAGAAAACGGCACCACCAAACCTAAGTTTAAAGGGTTTTGATGTCATTGAGGATCTTCGTCGTAGAGTTCACAAACAATGTGGTGCGGGTAGTGTCTCGTGTTCTGATATTACTGCTATAGTTGCGCGCGACGCTATTGTCTTGGTAAATCCTCTTATACATCTTTTTTCAATGTTTTTATAAACGGATTGGCCATCAAATCATCTGTTTACTAGTTCACTAGTCATACCAGTCTTAAAAACCGGATGATGTTATAAACAATTTTAAATTAAATATACACGTATTAACTATACGAAACTACTTTATAAACAAAACACGAAGTTTGAAGTTGTAAATGAATCGGTAAATGAGTTCTAAAAGATTTTTTTTTCAGTCCAGTTCGTTGGTACATCCGGTGCAAATGGACTCAACTGAACCGGTTATGTAATGGTTTTTGTTCTGACCGATCGGTCCAAGTTTGAAAACACGGTTTTTTTTCATAGATTTAAAAGTTACTTACATGTTTATGTACATTAATATGTATTGTTATGTTATGTTGTACTTTTATTAGACCGGCGGTCCAGACTATAGCGTTCCTCTGGGTCGAAGAGATGGACTCTCATTCGCCACAAGAAACGCAACACTTGCCAATCTTCCATCACCGTTTGTCGGGACAGACTCGCTACTAACCTCCCTTGCCGCCAAAAACTTTGACGCCACCGATGCTGTAGCCCTATCAGGGGCCCACACCATCGGTGTCGCCCATTGCCCATCCTTCACGCGACGACTTTATCCTACACAAGATGCGACCATGGATAAAACCCTAGCCAACACCCTCAAAGGCGTTTGCCCAACCCAAAACACGAATGCCACAACTTTCTTGGACCTTCGCTCTCCAAACGTGTTCGATAACAAGTACTTCGTCGACCTAATGAACAAACAAGGAATCCTAACGTCTGACCAAGATCTTTACACTGACAAACGAACCCGAGAGATTGTCAAGAGCTTTGCAGTCAACCAAACATTATTTTTCGAGAAATTCGTCAACGTAATGGTGAAGATGGGCCAAATGCAGGTTTTGACCGGCACAAAAGGTGAAATCCGCAACACTTGCAATAAGCGAAACTCAAACGAATTAGTCATATCAAACATTGTCGAGGACCACAACACGGACGGTGTCGAGAACCTCTAAGCTAGTTAGGAACTTAGGATGTTATTCTTTCATGTTTGTGCTATAATGTATGTCAGTATGTGCACTTTGCTTTGTGTAACTCTGTTGTTGAGCAATAAAGATGAATTCAAAAACAAAATATATAATCATATATGAGCAAATTATTGTAAATTTGTAATGCAACTGTCTCATGCAAAAACATAATTACAAATCTCTCAAAATTATATTCATAAACCAAATTATAAATAATAAATTATAAATTATAAACTCATGAATATCAAGTTCGAATTTCGAAAATTTCGATCATACTGCAAGTGAAAGATCTCCAATTTCAAGCTGTGTAGCAATTTCTTCCAACTGCTTCTTCACACTCATATCAATCAATTTAGATCCAGAATTTCCATACCTGATTGTAAAACCGACAACTAACGACTCGTCAATAACCGTTTTCACTCGCACATTCTTCGCTCCGGTGAGTTTCTGCACCTGTTTTGCAATCTGAGCTAGATGCTGTTCTTCAAGCTTCACAACCGACGATACAACAGCAAGTTCAGTTTCAGTTAATTTGTTGTAAACAAGTTCAAACTCCTTAACAGTCTCCTTAATCAGATCTATCCGTTTACTCTCGATTAAAGTTGCAGACGTGAATCTGAAGCTTACCTGACGCGGTGACGTCATCGATGAGTGCGCGTTTCTGTTCGAGGCTTACGATAGGGCTAGTGAAGTAGTTGAAGTTTGTTGAATCGGAAAACAGTTTATCGACCAGATCTAGGTCTTTGACAGTCGCTTCTAGCGTTCCGTTTGCAACGGCTACTTCTGCTAGTGCTGCGGCGTAGCTTCCGGCGGCGGAATCCGCCATTTTTGCGCTCGAAGCGCCTCCGCCGCGGCGTGAGGTTCCGGCGAGCTTGATTGAGAGGTTTTGGAGACGTAAACCACCGGAAAACGAGAGTTTTTCTGGATTGACGAAGGTTATACGGAGTGACGAAGTGCGTTGGAATGTGATCGGAGTTTGTTGAAGAGCGGCGGTGGTGGCGGTTGCTGCCATTTTGACCGGCGGTTAGAGAGGATAACGGAATTGGATGAAGTGAGTGAAGTTGTTTGTGAGGGGAGGTTTTGGATGAGGATTAACGGTTGAGATTGAGATAGGGGAGTGATCGACGGTGGAGAATGGGGTTGAAAATCAGTGAACAAGGAGACGATGTGAGTTTTATCTTCTAGGAGATAACGAGTGGACACGTGGCAGCTTTGCATTAGTTGAAAGATTGTTTGTTTTTCCGCCAAAATGGAGATAGGGCCCGGGGTTGGTTTTTTCTTTATTTTTTTTTAATAAACTTTCATTTTGCTCAATGTGGTTTGGACATTTTTACCATTTTAGTCCAAATCTTAAACTTTTTAAATCTGGTTCTCTATGGTTTCACTTTTGTTGCCATTTTAGTCCCAAAGTTAAATTTAGCCAGATTCCTCAACTAAAATCCTGATATTTTGTCTTTATCCTTAGGGGTATTTTAGTCATTTTTGTTTTATTGTAGAGTAAACTGCAATTTTACCCCCTGACGTTAGAGGTCATTGGCATGTCTACCCCCCTAAGGAAATAATTGCAATTTTACCCCCCAATGTTTGCTGTTATGTTGCAACCTTACCCCCCGGCCTCAAATTTGTTGACTAATCTGTTGACTACAACTTGAAATGACTATAATGCCCTTTCATATTACCCCCTGTGTTTTGTGCACTCTTGTGATATTACCCCCTGCCACCACTGCCACCGCCATTCACCACCACAACCACCACTGCCACCTCCAGCCACCACCCTCAACCATTTTTCAGTGTTTTGTCACTAATTAAGGAATCTTGCCGGTATGAAACTGAAGGCATTTACAAGCCCTAATTTAGAAAGAAGAAGAAAAAGTTTTCAACCTCATAAATCGTGGATCCAATAATATCACCACCGAACGATCAACGATGCCTGTAAGTAGATCTATCACATAAACATATGTGATCTGATCTGATCTTATTGAATCGAAGTTGTAATTGACATAGATACTATGTGTGATGTTGTTGCAGGTGCAGCAGATCTTGATATCGGAGGTGGAACCACCAAGTCCGATGAGATACCTGATCAGATCAGCAATCATGATGATCAGCGTCGTTTTGCCTCTTGGTTATATGATGTTTCGCAACAAGAGAGCCCCCTCATCTTTATCTTTTGCTAAACAGACGTAGGTGTGCTTTTCTTTTTTACTTCATTCTTACATTCTGCAAACTTATACTGTGACCTCATTTTACTCCATTTTAAATCACTTGTATATTGACCAAGGCCTAGCTAGAACCAAGTGGAATCAATACAGTAGATTGTATGAAACAGTTGAAATAAATTGGCATAGATTAGGACCCGTAATCTCATCTGCAGTGAGATAAATCCAATTTGTAATTTCTACCACAAATTGAGATGAATCATTGGTTGCAGGTGTTGAATGAAGGGTGGTGTAGGGATGGTAGTGATCGTGGTGGTTTGGCTGTATGTATGTGGATGATTGGGGGCTGGGGTGTGGAGATGACGGTGGTGATTGTTGAAGATGAAGGCGGGTGGTGGGTTTTTAGAGAGAGAGAGAGAGAGGGGGGAGGAAGAAAATGGTAGTGGTGGTTGTGGTGGTGAGTGGCGGTGGCAGTGGTGGTTGAGGGTGGTGGCTGGAGGTGGCAGTGGTGGTTGTGGTGGTGAATGGCGGTGGCAGGGGTTATATCACAAGAGTGCACAAAACACAAGGGGTAATATGAAAGGGCATTATAGTCATTTCAAGTTATATTCAACAGATTAGTCAACAAATTTGAGGCCGGGGGTAAGGTTGCAACATAACAGCAAACAGTGGGGGGTAAAATTGCAATTATTTCCTTAGGGGGTAGACATGCCAATGACCCCTAACCTCAGGGGGTAAAATTGCAGTTTACTCTTTATTGTAACTCAATATTGATTAAAAATAATAAAACTAAATAAATCTTTGACCTTATTTAATCACATCATCTTCCCCGTTTCACCCAAACCACTGCCAGTCTCTCCCCCTTCTCACCACCGCCACCTCCTCCCCCCTCCACTAACACCACGACTGCACCACCACCATCCCCACCATTCTCACTCAGATCTGAATCGACTTTTCTTTCAAGATTTACTATTTGCTCATCAGTTCTTGTTGATCCACTCATATCTGAGTCGACACAACCGGTGTAGGGGGTTGGAGATGGTGGTTGTTCGGTGGGGTGAGGGTGGTTCAGTGGTGGTTTGGTAGGGCAGCGGTGGTGCAAGGGGGTTAGAGATGGTGGTGGTTCTGTGGGTGTAAGTGTGGTTCAGTAGTGGTGCGACAGTGGTGGTTTGGTAGGGTAGCGGTGGTGTAGGGGGTGGAGTGTGGTGGTAAATGTTATCCGATGAACATAAGGTGAGAGATTAGGGTTTCGAATTGAGTGTTGTCCAGGCCGAGGATGGTGGCGATTTGAGCAAGGAGAGGGTTATCAGAGGAGGCGACGGTGGTTGTTGGAAGATGGTGGCGGCGGCAGTTTTGATAAGAGAGGGGTGCGGGATTGGAGTAGAGATAGAGTAACATTGGTGACGGAACCCTAGAACTGTGGCTTTACGAGCATCATCTTCTTCTTCCAACAGCTGTGATGGTGGGGTTTGGTTTAGGATAGAGAGAAACAAATGATATTGAGAGGGAGAAATAGTTGTGATGGTGAGGTTTGGTTTATGCATCTAGGGAAGATGATGTGTTGGTCAAACTGATTTATTTAGGTTTATTATTTTTAATTAATAATGAGTATAATAAAACAAAAATGACTAAAATACCCCAGAGGATAAAGACAAAAATGACTAAAATGATTTCATTTTTGGACTAAAATGGCAACAAAAGTGAAACCACAGGGACCCAGATTTAAAAAGTTTGAGATTTGGACTAAAATAGCAAACGTACCCAAACCACAGGGACCAAACTGGCAGTTTACTCTTATTTTTTTCTTTCGTATAAGTTAATACATAGTTAAACCGGTTTGACACGTTAATTACATGGTTTAAAGCGTGTCTAGACGCGTTCGACCCAACTATCTTGTGTGAAACTTGTTATAGTAATCGTGTTAACTGTGTTAGTAGTTTTACACAACACGTTTAACCTTTGTATTAAAACGACCTAGTTTTTTAACTTTGTAAATAATCAAATGAATATGCATATTAATTTTTAAACTTAGTTGCACTTTGTTGTGATTCTGATTTATGGCTACTCCGTATCTTGTCGTTTCTACCAGAGGAATATACTAACCCTAGCCGAAAGGTGTTTGCAACTTCTGTCTTTGGCCAACTGCATCGTTGACTGTTGACTAATCTTTCATTATATTCTTTCCCTAAATGAGTTAGTGTCCATTCTTCTTTTATGAACATTTTCCAACCCCTTTTCACGCTTCATTTTAGCACCTTTTTTCATTCAAATCACTATGGCTTGAGTTTTTACCAGTGTAAATGATTTTGCCCATCAACTTGACTAGCAAACTTGAGCCACCTCGTATGATCTTCTCATGTTACCATTGCGCAACCACCATTTGTTCATTTTAAACTTTTGGGAAAGTAATTTTGCGTTGCCAAAGTGCCCCAAGAGTGGAATCCACTTATCTTGCGAGCGTCATGCAATGCCCTCGCCATTCTCTACTGATTATGATCATGAGCCTTTTTTCATACTGCTTAGGACTCTTTATGGGCTTGTAACGATGAAGTACAAAGAAGTGATTGCGCTTATGTACACGCTTTTCTTAAATTTTTGAGGCACCCCAAAATGATTACGAGAGTGATGATAAGTTACAATTTTCATGACTGAGTCTTGTAACATTTTCTCAATTTTCCTTTCAACATCAAAATAATTTCTATATAATAATAGTATGACGTATTTTTGTCAATATTTCTTTATGTGTGAATAAACAAATTTCAACCAAAAGGGTGGTTGTAATTAAATATCTAATTAATCACAAGCGCAACTTGCATTTGTTTATGTGTGTTTAGTAACGAAATATGAAAAGTGTGGTCCATTTAGGTTACCATGGAAAAGAAGAACAAACAAAAATTATACGGAAAACAAAACCCATGTTTTGTGCTCATGAGTACACTAACACAAGATGATTTTACTAGACGGTAAGAACGCATAGAACTTATAAAAAAACACGGCTCGCTTGAAAAAGCTTAGCTCAAAAGAAACTCGCTTATAAATGAGTCGAGCTGAGCCTACTTGTTTAGAACCCTACAAGGTTAGGGTAAAATGAAAACTCATACGAGTTGTGAGAACTTATAAAACTCGGTCTTACAAAAGGTTTTTTCAAAAAAATTTTTACCAAAAATCCTTAAAAAATCAACTTTTTCCAAAAAATTACAGCATTCGTAAAAGCACATTAAGGAGCTGTTTGACAACATCTGAACAATTAAGTGCTGAACCAGTAAGAGGTCAGAACAACTAAGAGCCTGTATAATGCTTAACCGTTGAGAGGCAAATGTCTAACCAATTCAGTTTAGAGGCCTTAACCATTCAAACTCTGTATAATGCTTAACCGTTCAGAAACAAATGTCTGAACCATTCAGACATCTGCTGGTGAAACAAACAGTCTGAACCATTAAGTGATGAACCAGTAGGAGGTGTGAACCATTAAGAGGCTCATTAAGAGTTACACAAAAAGCCAAGGGGCTGAAAAAACCACTTCGAATTAGTATTTTTTTTTTTACGACCGTCTTTCTAACATTTTAATATAGAGGTGTCAAAGAAAACTAGAGGCAAAACTCGCACGAGGAGATCGAGTTCTCTAAGTTCTCACAACTGGTAGGAGTTTTCTCTTGATCCAAATCCTATACGTATATGAACCATGCAAGATGTAAACAGATGCAGTTAAATTTAAACCTGTTTAAGCCAAATCATGCAACTGAACCTACACGACTAAAACTAGATTAATGGTTTAAGAACACATATCAATTTCCTATGAGAATAAACAACAATCAATCAAAAGTCAAAACTATTCAAATGCGATACATTGACCAACCAAGTATAAACATTACAACAGTACATACCTCCGTATGGATATTTATCGCGCTTTCTCTTCAAAAAGAATTTTATAAAACCGTTTTCTTTCCTCGGGATCAAATATGCCACCTAGATCATCCCCTTCATCAGACAGACAGTTCATGAACCAGTTCATTTTTCTCTTGTTTCATTGCTATAATGCCTTTTTTTCTTTTCTTTTCTAAATTCAACATGTGATGCCTTCTATTATACTTATGATAATCTTAATTATGGCCGCGCAGCGGATCCTTCACAACTACAAGCGGGTCTTTTTCAACCAATTTTGACCCTGCTCTAAGTAAAACAGTATAAATTTGATACTTATTTGAAACATAGAATATCCCCGGATGCTTTAAGAGCAGAACGTTTAATCTCTCCGGTAAATGAAATTCCCTCGTGAAATGACCTAACTTCATAATTGATGCTTTCTTCCATAATGTAAGTGACAGAAACTCGCGATTGTTCGTTTTTCTGATTCCTTCCACCCGATTACTAAATGACCCGGATCCGTATAAGGTGAAATGTACGGCAATGAATCGAATTCATTCATGAAATTTCTCCCACGATTTTACCCAAGTTGAAGGTAATGAACATGTGAATGACAGGTTGCAACCCTGTTCTTGAGACTTTCTTTCAATTTTCGAAACCGCTAATTTTTGGTCCCACTTGATGAGCTCGATTTGCATTAAATTCTTTCTCCCGCCGTAATTAACCACCCGAAACATATCAAGATGTTTTGGTATGATTCTTATCAGATAATCATTCGGTAACCCTAAATTATTTTATATTTCATTGAGTTTCGAGACGTTGAGCCGATGATTAATAACTTTGCTAATCTCTCAACAAAAACTGTTTCTTGCATATCTTTTACGGTTTCTTCTTCTTCTTGTACTAAAAGCATCATCTTTTTAGTTAATCTGCACCGATATTCATCGTCATTGAAGTATACTTCAAAGCAGCACGGGTATTTCTTAACCCAGTTTAGAGCTTTTCCTTGAAGATCAAGAGTTTTGAACTTCCTTTGAAGGAAATTAACAGAGGCCACATGATCAGGACACATCAAGATTATATTTTTAATCTGATTATTTACGATCGATCCATCGACGGTTTCTTGTTAAAGCTGCTTCAAGATCCGGGTCTTTTTTCATTGACCAAAGAGAGAATCTTCGAAGAAGATGAAAATTTGTATTCTGCACATTATACGTATTGATCAATATTTTCCCACTTGGTATCTTCATCATTTTACCAAAACCTTGCCCGTTTAAATATAAAATTATAAAAATAAAAATACTATAACATAAAGGCTTCAATTCTCAATCATAAGAATAAGAAGAAGCAAATCACCTAGCTACTATTGCATATTTCAAATATAAATTCAACCCCATTAGAAAAGGCTTAAAATTATACGGGTGGTACGAGCCACACGGGGTAACGGGGCATTTTAAAAATGGTCATATTGGTTCATGTCAGAATAGGTTTTGACAAAAATGGATACGGGCAAAAACAGGCCGTTTAAAAAGCTGTAAATTTGGTTCGGATCATGACGGGTTTCAACCAAAACGACAAATACAAAAATAATATCACAAGAAATTTAGCCATTCACATGAAACAACTAAAAAACGAAAGAAACTTATGCACTTACATTCTAGGGCTGGCAATTTTACACGAATACACGACACGAACCTACACGACTTTAACAGGTATCGTGTATGACCTTAACAGGTATCGTGTACTAAAAAGGTAGACACGAAACAACCTGTTAATTTTCGTGTCTAAACAAATTAGATACCTGTTTACCTGTTAAAACATGTTAAGATTTTAATTTTAGTTAAATAAAAAATATACCATTACTCATTAAACACTATATAAAGAAGCAACTAATTTATGCTTCTATAGGTTGTAACATGAGCTTAGCAAGTTTTTTAAAAAAAAAAAAAAAAAAAAAACTATAATTTTTATTTTTAACCCTAAAGTTTAATTCTTTAACAATTTAAGTTTAAAGTTTAATTTTTTGCTTCCTTTTTAACCCTAAAGTTTTAATCTTTCACAATTTAAGTTTAAAGTTTTAATCTTTGGTAATTTAATCTTTTTAATTAATTTGATTTTTCACTTCTAATTCAAAAGTTTCTATCTTATACAATTTAACCCCTCTGATTAATTTGATTTTTCACTTCTAATTCAAAAAATTTCATTTTTTGCAGTTTAACCTCTTTGATTTTTTTACTTATGTGTGGTAATCTTGGTTTTGGGGGGTTTTCAAACAAAAAATGGTTATGCATATGGTTGTTAAAACCTTGGCTTTTGGGGGTTTAAAAAAAAGATTTTTTTACTTTTAACCCAAAAGTATTTCATGAATTACGTTTAACCAAAAACTATTTGTTTTTTTTACTTTTAACACAAAACTTTTTATCTTTTGCAATCTATTCTCACAACTTTTTTTACTTTCAGCTTTGGTCCTTTATAGTTTTTGTTTTCCGCAAATTTTTCGCTTTATGCTTCGTTCTAAATTTTGTGACTTAACACATCGGAACGTGCGTCTTTAGTTTAACATTTTTACGTTTCGTTCTAAATTTTACGAGTTAACACGACGCAACGTGCGTGTGTGGTCGAACGTTTTTACATCGTCTATTTTTTCAGGTTTCACAGGTTCAACATAACGTGCGCATCTTAAATCGACTTAGTTATAACAAAAGAATCCCCGCCGCATTGCGGCGGGTCGTAATTCTAGTTTACTCAAATACTAGTAATAAGACTCGCGCGCGTTGCGGCGCATGTATATCGTAAACATCGAATGGATTAGTCAAATCACTCGTTAAACATATGAAAATGTGTGTTTAGACGTATCTGTTTGAAGTCAATGTAACCTATATAAGCATTATGATTGGATCAAAACGTAAAGTAAATCGAAATTATATTGTACAATCATAACGTATTATATATGACCCAACTCATGTAATGAAAATGGACTAATTAGAGGTCTTTAAAAAAACACAATCTGACTCCACTCCACTCGGTTCGAAACAATATTTATGAAACATATATAAAATAACCATGAATACTTATTATATTTTACCTGATTCATTTCCTAAAAACAATTACATCGAATCATAAACCAACTCAAATATATAGGTACTCATACATAAAAAGATGCACTAAAAAATGTTTTTTAAACGAAAACGCTATAGGTACTCGTACATAAAAAATGCACTTAAAAATGTTTTTTTAAACGAAAACGCACTATATTTGATCTCACTCGTTTCTAGAAAAAGTATACGTCAGAATGTAGACCAACTCGAATTTACATTGATACGTACATAAAGATATGCATGTAAAAAACAGTTTTTTTTTTTTAAAGTAAAAGAATGATAGGTGTAAACTCAAAACTTTAGAAACTCGAAGGGGTCAAAATGATATTTTACAAAGTTTTTAAAGACGACGCAAAATTGCTTTTTTTAAAAAACGAAAGTTATCGGACGAAAATTAAATTAGTAAAAAACTTAATAGGTTAAAAACGTATATTACATATGGTATATGGTAAAGTTGGAGCGTTGAAAATAAAAGAAGTTAATTTGTATAACATTTAAAATAGAGTAGGGGCTAAAAGTGTTAATTGCCAAAATAAAGGGTAACAAAAGATGAAAAAAGTTATTGTGATTCCCCATTCTATTTTTGTCTTCGTGTGAGAGAGCAAATAGAAAATAAATCAAGTACATCAACAATGAATAGGGATCGAAGTAAACAAAGATTGAAACTTAAAGGGCTAAAAAAGAAAGCGTAAGACATTTCAAAGATATAAGTAACAGATGTAGATGGAACGTGACTCTGTCTTTTTTAGTTAAAAAAAAAAAAAAAGAAACCCTAATGACCTAATCTCTCTCAACTATCTCAAGTTGCAGCCGACATCATCCATTCATCCTGATCCAGCGCCGGTCATCCACCGCCGGTCATCCACCGACTGCATCCACCGCCAGTCATCCACCGCCGCCGCTCATCCACGACGCTACGCACAGCCGCTCCTTGAGTCTTGTTTCAAAAATAAAGGTAATTTTGTTACTGTTTCAGTGTTTTGTTTATAACTGATGCCGTTTAGTTATGCAGTATGCACATCTAGGATTTTGTTTATAACTGATGCGTTTTGTTTATAACTGTAAATGACTGTGAACTTGTATGTTTTTATATGAAATTCGAATTTTCGAGTCATTTTAAGAATCATTCGCAATAGTTGGTGCACATCAAGCTCTTTGGGAGATTGAGAGCTCCATTCCTGATAAGGATGGAGGCTCTCGGAAAATTCGTCGAGGTTAATTTTGACTTTCGAGGGTCAAATAAAGAAATTTAACTTCCTTAGTTTAAGAAATTTGACTTTTCGATCGCAATTTCTGATGTATTACAGATGGAAATTTGACTATTCGGTTGCGATTTCATTCAAATCAATGTGGTTTTTCAAAATATATGATGAAAAGAATAATATTGACTTTTGAGGTCAAGCACAGACATTAAACTCCATTTTTATACTAAGCTCATACAGTAATCAAGAAAATTTCTATGATCACATTGAACTTAGTAACATAATACAGCTGGGAAAACATTTGTGTGAGGAACTAGTAACAAAATCTGCATCGATTAGAAATTTTGAAAGTTAAGGTTGACCTCAAAGTAAAACTGTGACTAAGGTGTAGTACATTCCTTCTAATGCCTCCTCTGATAATCCCCTCCTCGCTCAAATCGCCACTGATACGGATTCGTACAAGCGGAAGCTAGAACTCTAGCTTAAAACCTTCCTTCGATTCACGAAGAGAAGCAAAACCCGTCCAAGAAACCCTTGGCCGTAAACGAAAAACACAATCTTAGGAGACTTAACTTTCAAACTTAAAACTTCCAGCCAATCTTATTCCCAGTTGAAATACCCAACAAAGTTTTAAGGATAAACCAAACAACACAAAAACAAAAGAAATTAAAACAAATAAACTAAAAAAAACGAAAAGCAAAGTCCTCGGCTTGGAAAGTCACGAGCAGATCATTGGCCCACTTAGCCACTTTGAACATGATGATCTGGGCCAGCTTGATGTTGTATTTGTTGGGCTAGATCCGTATCATCCTCCCCCTCTAACAAACGACTCGCCCTCGAGTCCGATAAATCTTCACTCTCGTACGGAGACAAATCTGCAACGTTAAAAGTAGCAGACACCTTATAATGGCCCGGTAAGTCGATTTTGTAAGCATTATCATTTATACGTTTCAAGACGCGGAACGGACCGTCAGCCTTCGGGTGTAACTTTCCAAAACGACCAGGGGGAAATCTGTTCTTCCGCAAATAAATCCAAACGAGATCGCCCTCTTCGAAGACAACTTTTTTTCGGTGTAGGTTGGCCCGTGATTGATACTGCAGATTATGTTTAATGATTTGTTCCCGAACCCGTTCGTGTAACGCTTTAATTTGATTCGCCTGCGCTTGTCCTTTGGCACTGAAGTGTTTGGTTTCGGGAAAAGGTGCTAGATCGAGAGGCGTAAACGGTTGGCGACCATAGACGACAAAAAACGGGCTTCGACCAGTTGTACTATTATTCGAACGGTTGTACGCAAATTCCGCTTGTGGGAGAACAAGATCCCACTGTTTCGGATGATCACAAACTAAGCTTCTCAACAAATTGCCCAAAGAACGGTTGGTTACCTCGGTTTGCCCGTCAGTTTGTGGATGATGAGCGTACTAAATTGCAACTTGACGCCTAGACGTTTCCACAATGTTCGCCAAAAATGACTAATAAATTTAACGTCCCGATCAGATGTTATCGACTTCGGTACCCCATGCAATCGAACAATCTCACTGAAATACAATTTAGCAACCTGGGAGGCATCAAAAGTCTTTGCGCACGGTAGAAAATGTGCCATTTTAGAGAACCGATCCACGACCACCATAATGGAATCTTTTTTTCTTTGAGTTAGTGGTAAGCCCAACACAAAATCGAGGCTAACATCCTCCCAAGGTCTAGCTGGAACCGGCAATGGAGTGTAAAGACCTTGGTTTGTGTGGCGAGTTTTGGCGATATGGCATATGCGACACCTCTTGAGTACCATTGAAACAGCTTTTGACAGATTAGGCCAATAAAAACGTTCTTTGACCAAAGCAACGTGTTTGTCCCTCCTAAAATGACCAGCTAAAGCACCCTGATGGTACTCCAAAATTATAGCTTCACGAAACGATGACAAAGGAACGCACAATCGGGAGCCCTTATATAATAACCCATTTTGTCGAACAAAGGACTTGTAGGAACCGGTTGCCGTGAAGTTCCACAAGTCGTGAAAATCAGGATCGTCTTTGTAAAGGGCCGAGAACGAGTCGAAACCACGGATATCAAAACGAGCCGTAGCGAATAACGCCGGACGACGACTCAATGCGTCGGCCACCGAGTTGGCCGAGCCCGCTTTGTGTAGGATCACAAAATTAAAGTCCTGAAGAGTTTCGACCCACTTAGCGTGTCGCGGGTTTAGTTTGGCTTGCCTTTGAATAAACTTTAAAGCCTGGTGATCCGAAAAAAGAACAAACTCGTTTGGCAACAAATAGTGTCGCCAATACTCCAAACTTCTCACAATTGCGTAAAACTCCTTGTCGTATGTGCTATAACGCTTTCTGGTGTCGCTGAATTTTTCACTAAAAAGGTGATTGGGCGATTGTTTTGTGACAAAACGCCACCGATCCCTAATCCCGAAACGTCACATTCCACCTGAAAAACTTGATTGAAATCCGGCAAGGCGAGTACGGGAGCCGTGGTAACCGCGGCTTTAAGTGTATCAAAGACTGATTGGGCGGCCGGTGTCCATAGAAATTTTGTACTTTTCAAACATTCCGTAATCGGGGCGACGATGGAACTAAAGTTGCGGATGAACCGGCGGTAAAAAGATGCTAGCCCGTGAAAACTCCGTACATCGTGTAAAGACTTAGGAGCGGGCCAACTAGTAATAGTCGTAACCTTTGAGTCGTCCATTCGTAAACCTTGCCCGGAAATAAAAAACCCCAAAAAAATCACTTCGCTTTGTAAAAAATTGTATTTTTCTTTGTTTGCAAATAATTTTTGGGTACGGAGGACATCAAAAATACTTCGAAGGGGAAGGAGGTGTTGGTCGACGCTTGCACTGTAAACAAGTATATCATCAAAGTAAACGACAACACACGTACCAATGAACGGTTTGAAGATGTGATTCATAAGTCGCATGAACGTGCTAGGAGCGTTAGACAACCCGAAAGGCATCACCATCCACTCGTAAAGACCATCTCGAGTTTTAAAAGCGGTCTTCCACTCGTCACCGGCTCGCATTCTGATTTGGTGGTACCCGCTACGTAAGTCGATTTTCGAGAACACAGTGGCCCCGTGTAAATGATCAAGTAAGTCGTCGAACCGCGGGATGGGGAATCTATATTTGACGGTAATCTTGTTAACTGCCCTGCTGTCAATACACATCCGGAACGTCCCATTCGGTTTAGGAACCAAAAGAGCGGGGATGGCACAGGGACTCATAATCTCGCGGATCAAGCCTTTTTGCAACAACTCTTGAACCTGTTTGTTTAACTCATTAAATTCGGTGGGGTTCATTCGATAAGCCGGTTTGTTCGGAATACTCGCACCCGGAATAAAATCAATGCAATGTTGAATGTCACGCATCATTGGGAGACCGGCTGGGATTTCTGTTGGAAAAACGTCATTGAATTCTGCAAGTAAAGGTCTAACCGGTTCCGGGATTTGGACCACCACGTCGTTCGGTTCTGCCAAATACAAGCCGAGAATGAGCTATGGGTCCTCGGTCTTGAGTAAAGTGGTGAAAACGGACTTCGGGACAACAGTGGAAGAGCCGGGTTCTTTCCGTGGGTCAGAAGGTGCGAGGGTTATGTTAACACCGTCCTTTTTAAAGGAGCAAGTGTTACGAAAACCACCATGTTTAGCCCGACGATCGTATTGCCACGGGCGTCCAAGTAAGATGTGACAAGCGTCCATGGGTAAAACTTCACACCAAACCTCGTCGGTATATTTATCTCCGATTGAAAACTGAACCAAACACCGGTGCGTGACTTTAAGGAGGTTCCATTTTTTCAACCAAGCTAGCTGGTATGGTTCGGGGTGGTCATGTAGTTGAAGGCTAAGTTTTTCGACCATGGTATTGGAAACAATGTTCTCGCAACTACCACCGTCTATGATCACGTTGCACACTTTTCCTTTAGAGGTACATTTGGTTCGGAAAATTGTGTTTCG
Source organism: Helianthus annuus (assembly GCF_002127325.2). Lineage (NCBI taxonomy): Eukaryota > Viridiplantae > Streptophyta > Magnoliopsida > Asterales > Asteraceae > Helianthus > Helianthus annuus. Next base: position 2,252,600 of record NC_035433.2, read on the forward strand.
TAACCACGAAGTGTCATCCGAGGGGTCCGAAACGTTGGTGTTTAAAACCCGTTGAATGACCAAGGCCTCCCCGGTATCCGTCTGGGTCGGAGTCATAAACAGGTTTGGTTTCGTCAAGGAGGGCCACGACCTGCTTATTTGGGCACTCCCGTTTTAAATGGCCCAATCCATGACATTTGTAGCACTGTTGGGCTGGATTCTGGGGTTGATTCTGGGCTGTTGAGGGGATTACGGTTGGTGAGGGAGTTTGGGTTTTATTGGGCTTTGTTTTTTATTGGGCTTGGGCGACAGTGGGTACACAGGTGGTAATAAAACGGGTAGTACACACATCAGAAAAACACCAATATTGTTGGAGACTTACCACATCTGCAATTTCTAATCGAATAGCCCCCAAAAACCGAGCTATAACCTGTTCTTCCTCTTCATCAATACCGCAACGTAACCTGTGTTGCTCAAACGTTGCAATAAAATCTTCAATCGAAGAGGTCCCCTGTTTTAAATTGTGGTAGTCCATGAAAGAATCTTGTTTATGGTTTACTGGTAGAAATTTTGCGCGTAACAAACGACGCATTTTGGACCACGGATCAACTTTGGACTTACCCTCCCGAACACGTTGACGTTGAAGGTTCTCCCACCATAATGAAGCATAACGACGTAAACGAATAACAACAATTTTTACCTTTAATTGGTCGGGGATTTCACGGAGATCGAAAACACGCTCGACGGTCTGGAGCCAATCAAGGAAGTCATCGGGTTGTAGACGACCCTCGAATTCTGGAATTTCGGTCCGTAGACCAAGAGCCCTTAAGTGATCTGGTTGTTGTCGAGGTTGAGGGGAAGCATTACAGCGGTGTTGACGAGCAAATACGTTGTGGAAATCGGCATCTCGGTCATACTCGTCCCATATCACAGAATCGGTGTAAGTCCGATCCTCTTCTTGCCGAAGGTACTGATTTTCGATTTCAAGTTCACGAATCCGGTCATTCAATCGGTCGATTTCGATGTCTCTAGGATCACGTTGATCAGGATCGCTGCCTCCGGCGGTGAATCTGCGGGGAATCTGTCGACGATCTCTACTGTAATAATCCGACATCCTGCGAACCTGAAGCTGCTGATACCACTTGATACGGATTCGTACAAGCGGAAGCTAGAACTCTAGCTTAAAACCTTCCTTCGATTCACGAAGAGAAGCAAAACCCGTCCAAGAAACCCTTGGCCGTAAACGAAGAACACAATCTTAGGAGACTTAATTTTCAAACTTAAAACTTCCAGCCAATCTTATTCCCAGTTTAAATACCCAACAAAGTTTTAAGGATAAACCAAACAAAACAAAAACAAAAGAAATTAAAACAAATAAACTAAAAAAACGAAAAGCAAAGTCCTCGGCTTGGAAAGTCACGAGCAGATCATTGGCCCACTTAGCCACTTTGAACATGATGATCTGGGCCAGCTTGATGTTGTATTTGTTGGGCCAGATCCGTATCAGCCACCATCGCAACTTCTGTCTTTGGCCAACTGTATCGTTGATTCTTGACTAATCTTTCATTCTATTCTTTCCCTAAATGAGTTAGTGTCCATTCTTTTATGAACATTTTCCAACCCCTTTTCACGCTACTCATTGTGGCTTCATTTTAGCACCTTTTTCATTCAACTCACCATGGCTTAAGTTTTTACCCATGTAAATGATTTTGCCCATCAACTTGACTAGCAAACATGAGCCACCTCGTTTGATCTTCTCATGTTACCATTGCGCAACCACCATTTGTTCATTTTAAACTTTTGGGAAAGTAATTTTGCATTGCCAAACTGCCCCAAGAGTGAAATCCACTTATCTTGCGAGCGTCATGCAATGCCCTCGTCATTCTCTCCTGATTGTGATCATGAGCCTTTTTTTCATACTGCTTAGGACTCTTTATGGGCTTGTAACGATGAAGTGCAAAGAAGTGATTGCGCTTATGTACACACTTTTCTTAAATTTTTGAGGCACCCCAAAATGATTACGAGAGTGATGATAAGTTACAATTTTCATGACTGAGTCTTCTAACATTTTCTCAATTTTCCTTTCAACATCAAAATAATTTCTATATAATAATAGTATGACGTATTTTTGTCAATACTTCTTTATGTGTGAATAAACAAATTTCAACCAAAAGGGTGGCTGTAATTAAATATCTAATTAATCACAAGCGCAACTTGCATTTGTTTATGTGTGTTTAGTAACGAAATATGAAAAGTGTGGTCCATTTTATGTGTGTTTAGTAACGAAATATGAAAAGTGTGGTCCATTTAGGTTACCATGGAAAAGAAGAACAAACAAAAATTATACAAAAATTATACGGAACCACTAAAAGATTATGGCAATTGTGAGGGCCGCGTGTGCATAGGTGCTAGTGAATGGTTCTCCGACACAAGAATTGGTTTATATAAAGGTGATCGGGTCATGAAAGAAACGTGTGCAATTGGTTTATATAAAGTCATCAATATTACCGGTAATGGCCCATCCGTTTCACACTTCTTAATTCTTATACGCCGATGATGTAGTCTTTGTGTGCGAATGATCGTTGTAAAATGTCCAAATTCTTAAGAGACTACGTAGGTGTTTTTATCTCTCTTCGGGTCTACGGGTGAATCTTGCAAAGGCTACCAACTGCGGTTGTGCTGCAGAGAATAAACATTCAACTTCCTTTTTCTCGGTGCATTCTTTGTAATGAGGACGAAGAAACGAGGCATTGCATTTGCTTGGAGCTTGTGGCACGGCCTTACAGGACTATGGTTTTGTTACAAAATGGTGCACGATAAGCCCGATTTTTATCTTAGAACTGAAGGATTTTGGAAACATCCACAAACAGAACAATTGCAACATGTTTGGTTTTGTTTGCTGAATTTTCTGGATGTAATGGTCTTGGTTAATTTATTGTTAGCCGGCCTTTCTTTTGGTGCTATAAGAAAGTTTAGTTGACCTAAATGACCCTAAAAGTCTACGACTAATGCAAAGGTACAAATACTATTGACGCAATTTAAACCTGGCACAATGGGCAGAACGGGTCGGGCGCATGCCGGTTAAGCGCGGTTTAGGGTCAGGATGGTTCGGGTCAGAAAGGACCGATTTAAAAAAATGGTTATTTTTGTTCCGGTCAGAATGGGTTCGGGTCAAAACGGGCTAGCAAACATGAGCCACCTCGTTTGATCTTCTAATTTGTTAACATTGCGCAACCACCATTTGTTTCTCTACAAGTAGCTTGATCAGAGGAGATTCAACAACTGGTTGGTCGTTTTCACGATACACTCGCACTTTGCCGCTTTCAGTGACCAATATGACCACCTCTTTACGGGTCGAAAGCTCGTTAGCAACTACCGCATGCATTTTGTACGTTTTAAGAGCGGTGTCCGCCTTTTCTAGAAGAATCTCTTTATCTGTCTCTAACTGTAAGCAGCAAATTTCGACTCAGACAGTTATTCTTCTTAAGATAACAATAATACTTGCACAATTTTCATGAGATATGATAATAATCCTAATGACCACAGATGTATGTTGTATAATTTTTTTTTATAATAATCTCTAAAATACTGAGAAACCTAAAGGGACAATTTAAACAAGTGTATTATCGAAGTTATATACCTTAAATGATACACAGAATGCTGCCGGGGCCCACTCCTTACGCAAAACCAAGAGCATTTTCGGAACTTGGGCAAGTCGCATATCTAGAGGACCAGATGCTGACTGGATTTTATGTACTGCCTATAAAATGAAGCCATATTTACATTTTCTTTTTACATATTTTAAAAGAAGAAGTCAAATGGGTCATAGAATTAGGTCACCAAAAGTATAATTTAAAGTTTTAATGCATAAAAGCTCTTAAATCTTATTCAAGTTAGAGGATTATTAATAACAATACAACATTTGTAATCATATTTACAACCCCCCCCCCCCCCCCCAAAAAAAAAAGGCTTACCATGCTCTCCCATGGAACATAAAAGTCAGATACAACGGCTACAAGATAAAACATAGTATTTGGTCCAAGGATCTTCATTGATGTTGCAATCAACCTTAAAATCTGCTAATAGTTTACAAATTAGCAACTACGTATCGGCTTTTTGTTGAAGAATGATTGATTCTCGAACTATCTTACTTGGTCTTCATGTTACAAACTTACAAAGTAACAAGAGTTTTGTAAAGATGCAGAAACAAAGTATTGCACTATGCAAGAATAGAGTGATATTCAAACAAAATTTATTAATATCTACATGTTAGGGTTTTTGAAATAATAATTATTGAATTGATCTGTTAAACTTGATGAAAGTAATGATATTGATGCGTATTGTACAACTCTCTGTGCTAACCTGAAGTTTTTCAAAGATGGTTGTAAAAGGAAGTTTCAGCAAGTAGCCTCCAGAAACAGCCTAAAATGCAACAAAATAAAATGAATCAAATTTTGATATTTAAATATTTAATCATACAACTGGTAAAATAAGGTTCCATTAAAAATGAGAGATGATTCCTACATCGTGATGACCACTAATTGCACTCTTAACTGCTTCAGCGTGTGGCTCGAGCACTGTAAAATGGATCAGATCTTATTCTATAACTGGAAATAAAAATACAATATAATTTTATATTTTATTCATTTGTTTGTGATAACCAAAGGTTAAGTATAACCTTGTATGCTTGAATCGCTGGTGAGGTTGAAACATTCGAGTAGCGGATCATCTGGAAGTGATCTACAATACGGCTGGCAGGTTCCCCTGCAAACATTCGAGTCGTTGATGACCACTTTTGGTGATAGCTGTACATCAATGTAAATTTACCCTTTTACCCTTATGCTTATTACACACCGGACCAAAATTTTGGTCTATATTAAGTCATCAATATTACCGGTAATTGCCCATCCGTTTCACACTTCTTAATTCTTATACGCTGATGATGTAGTCTTTGTGGGCGAATGATCGTTGCAAAATGTCCTAATTCTTAAGAGACTACTTAGGTGTTTTTATCTCTCTTCGCCTCTTCGGGTCTACGGGTGAATCTTGCAAAGGCTCCCAACTGCGGTTGCGCTGCAGAGAAGAAACATTCAACTTCCTTTTTCTCGGTGCGTTCTTTGTAATGAGGACGAAGAAACGGGGCATTGCATTTGCTTGGAGCTTGTGGAATGGCCTTACAGGACTATGATTTTGTTACAAAATGGTGCATGATAAGCCCGATTTTTATCTTAGAACTGAAGGATTTTGGAAACGTCCACAAACAAAACAATTGCAGCATGTTTTGTTTTGTTTGCTGAATTTTCTGGATGTAGGTCTTGGTTAATTTACTGTTAGCCGGCCTTTCTTTTGGTGATATATGAAAGTTTAGTTGACCTTTAAAAAAAATAACCGTAAAAGTCTAAGACTAATGCAAAGGTACAAATACTATTGACGCAAATTAAACCTGGCAAAATGGGCAGTACGGGTCGGGCCCATGCCGGTTAAGCGCGGGTTAGGGTCAGGATGGGTTCGGGTCCGAATGGGCCGATTTTAAAAACATGGTTATTTTGGTTCAGGTCGGAATGGGTTTGGGTCAATACGGGCCGTTCTGAAAAAATGGTTATTTTGGTTTGGATCATAATGGGCTGATTTAGAAAATGGTTGTTTTGAAAACTAAGAATCAGGTTTCCAACTAGACTGTATATTTCTCAACTCGTAAGAAATTTCCGTTCAGACCTTCAGACATCAACAATTGGTTCAGAACTTCAGGTGATTGTGTAAATCGGTCCATACAATTTCATGGCATCTCAACTATCAACAAGCACGACAGGACGATCTTCAATGGCACAAGATTAACTAACAAGCCAAAAGATGTTGATGATTACCACAACGAAACCATAGAGACGCATGTATTGAATATTGATGCAGACGGAGAGGTCAACAATCAATCAAAAACAATTGCAGTGGGAACTTCTTTACTAGTTCCTACTGCTAATGCTTCCGTGGGGGATTTTTATCGAACACTTGGTGATCAGAAAATAAACAAAAACAAATACAGTGGGAACTTGTTTACTAGTACCCACTGGCCACTGCTAATGCTTTCATTGGGGATTTTTATCGAACACTTGGTGATCAAAACATAAACAAAAACAATTGCTTTTAATCCACATCTCAATGATCAAACTACCATATTCAAATCGATAATTGATTTCTTCACAAACTATATTGCATAGATCTTAATACTTACTTGAGAAAAAAATCAGAATTTGTGAAAAAATGAAAATCAAATTGGATGCACTAATTAATCTTAAAATCGTAATTCAGAGTGATCAAGTTCATGTTCATGTAGCTACAATTAACTTCAAGTACAATTTCAATTCAATTATAGATATATGAACAATACGTATAACATTCATATATAAACTGTGTTCATATATCTGTAATTGGATTGAAATTGTACTTGAAGTTAATTGTAGCTGCATGAACATGAACTTGATCACTCTGAATTACGATTTTAAGATTAATTAGTGCATCCAGTTTGATTTTCATTTTTTCACAAATTCTGATTTTTTTCTCAAGTAAGTATTAAGATCTATGCAATATAGTTTGTGAAGAAATCAATTATCGATTTGAATATGGTAGTTTGATCATTGAGATGTGGATTAAAAGCAATTGTTTTTGTTTATGTTTTGATCACCAAGTGTTCGATAAAAATCCCCAATGAAAGCATTAGCAGTGGCCAGTGGGTACTAGTAAACAAGTTCACACTGTATTTGTTTTTGTTTATTTTCTGATCACCAAGTGTTCGATAAAAATCCCCCACGGAAGCATTAGCAGTAGGAACTAGTAAAGAAGTTCCTACTGCAATTGTTTTTGATTGATTGTTGACCTCTCCGTCTGCATCAATATTCAATACATGCGTCTCTATGGTTTCGTTGTGGTAATCATCAACATCTTTTGGCTTGTTAGTTAATCTTGTGCCATTGAAGATCATCCTGCCGTGCTTGTTGATAGTTGAGATGCCATGAAATTGTATGGACCGATTTACACAATCACCTGAAGTTCTGAACCAATTGTTGATGTCTGAAGGTCTGAACGGAAATTTCTTACGAGTTGAGAAATATACAGTCTAGTTGGAAACCTGATTCTTAGTTTTCAAAACAACCATTTTCTAAACCAGCCCATTATGATCCAAACCAAAATAACCATTTTTTCAGAACGGCCCGTATTGACCCAAACCCATTCTGACCTGAACCAAAATAACCATGTTTTTAAAATCGGCCCATTCGGACCCGAACCCATCCTGACCCTAACCCGCGCTTAACCGGCATGGGCCCGACCCGTACTGCCCATTTTGCCAGGTTTAATTTGCGTCAATAGTATTTGTACCTTTGCATTAGTCTTAGACTTTTACGGTTATTTTTTTAAAGGTCAACTAAACTTTCATATATCACCAAAAGAAAGGCCGGCTAACAGTAAATTAACCAAGACCTACATCCAGAAAATTCAGCAAACAAAACAAAACATGCTGCAATTGTTTTGTTTGTGGACGTTTCCAAAATCCTTTAGCTCTAAGATAAAAATCGGGCTTATCATGCACCATTTTGTAACAAAATCATAGTCCTGTAAGGCCGTTCCACAAGCTCCAAGCAAATGCAATGCCCCGTTTCTTCGTCCTCATTACAAAGAACGCACCAAGAAAAAGGAAGTTGAATGTTTCTTCTCTGCAGCGCAACCGCAGTTGGGAGCCTTTGCAAGATTCACCCGTAGATCCGAAGAGGCGAAGAGAGATAAAAACACCTAAGTAGTAAAAGACTACTTCATCGGCGTATAAGAACTAAGAAGTGTGAAACGGATGGGCCATTACCGGTAATATTGATGACTTTATATAGACCAATTGCACACGCTTCTTTCATGACCCCGGTCACCTTCATATAAACCAATTCTTGTGTCGGAGAACCATTCACTAGCACCTATGCACACGCGGCCCTCAGTCCCTCACAAGTGTCATAATCTTAGTGATTTAAAATCAATAATTATGCATGATAATATCACCATGTTACCATATCCTTTAGGAAATCCGTTTTTATTTTAGCTAGTATGAAACTTATTATTTGGAGTGTGACAATCTTAACAAGTAGGTTACCTAATTTTTACTAGGAATTCACAATTATTAGATTACCACTTTGTAAAGTGCACATTCAAGTTTTGTTATTTTTTAGATGAAAAAATGGTCCTAATCCAATTTCTGTTATTTTCACTGACTGATTTTGTAAGCTTTTTCTCCGTTCTAGCCTATCATTCATGGATGCAGTAAAAAACTTAGATGCTGTGGATGCAACAACATCCTTTCAAGTCAAATCCTTCTTTGACTCAGCGCCTCTTTTGAAAGATGCTGAAAGCATAAGCAGAAAATTAACCCAATTTATCCACCAGAACGCTTCTTTAACAGGCATGTTTACTTTATCTATATGTATATATATATTTTGTTGCACCTTTTAATCTTTCTTTTTTACCAATTGTTTGTGCGGAAGTTTTATCGGGTTGTGTTGTTAGGAAGTAAAGGACCTAGAAGGGTTGTATGTGTGACATCTGGCGGTACAACTGTTCCTTTAGAGCAACGCTGTGTACGTTACATTGATAACTTTAGCTCTGGACATAGAGGAGCAACTTCTACAGAGTATACTTTCTAACATTTATAAGTAAACGGTTGAGAATCGCCACATCTAAATTCTTTACGTTTGATAACATGGATCTCTTTTGATATCATGCAGATACTTTTTGAAGTCAGGATATTCGGTCATCTTTCTCTATAGGAGGTGAATCTGCTGTCTATCTATACAATATACATACTTATATATGTTCCTGTTTGCTAAAAAGTTTGATGTTTAAAATATGAAAATGCTAACAACTCGTCATTTTTGTTAATTTCCTATTTACTATTTACGAGTTCATGGCATGCCAACTTAGAAATTAACGCTTTTGACCAACAAAATTTTGATACACGAACGGTCCGGTGTGTAATAAGCATAAGGGTAAAAGGGTAAATTTACATTGATGTACAACTATCACCAAAAGTGGTCATCAACGACTCGAATGTTTGCAGGGGAACCTGCCAGCCGTATTGTAGATCACTTCCAGATGATCCGCTACTCGAATGTTTCAACCTCACTAGCGATTCAAGCATACAAGGTTATACTTAACCTTTGGTTGTCACAAACAAATGTATAAAATTATTGTATTTTTATTTCCAGTTATAAAATAAGATCTGATCCATTTTACAGTGCTCGAGTCACACGCTGAAGCAGTTAAGAGTGCAATTAGTGGTCATCACGATGTAGGAATCATCTCTCATTTTTAATGGAACCTTATTTTACCAGTTGTATGATTAAATATTTAAATATCAAAATTTGATTCATTTTATTTTGTTGCATTTTAGGTTGTTTCTGGAGGCTACTTGCTGAAACTTCCTTTCACAACCATCTTTGAATATCTTCAGGTTAGCACAGAGAGTTGTACAATACGCATCAATATCATTACTTTCATCAAGTTTAACAGATCAATTCAATAATTATTATTTCAAAAACCCTAACATGTAGATATTAATGAATTTTGTTTGAATATCACTCTATTCTTGCATAGTGCAATACTTTGTTTCTGCATCTTTAAAGAACTCTTGTTACTTTGTAAGTTTGTAACATGAAGACCAAGTACGATAGTTCGAGAATTTATTCTTCAACAAAAAGCCGATACGTAGTTGCTAATTTGTAACCTATTAGCAGATTTTAAGGTTGATTGCAACACCAATGAAGATCCTTGGACCAAATGCTATGTTTTATCTTGCAGCCGCTGTATCTGACTTTTATGTTCCGTGGGAGAGCATGGTAAGCCTATGTTTTTTTTTTGGTTTTGGGGGGGGGGGGGGGGGGGTTAAATATGATTACAAATGTTGTATTGTTATTAGTAATCCTCTAACTTGAATAAGATTTAAGAGCTTTTATGCATTAAAACTTTAAATTATACTTTTGGTGACCTAATTCTATGACCCATTTGACTTCTTTTAAAATATGTAAAAGAAAATGTAAATATGGCTTCATTTTATAGGCAGTACATAAAATCCAGTCAGCATCTGGTCCTCTAGATATGCGGCTTGCCCAAGTTCCGAAAATGCTCTTGGTTTTGCGTAAGGAGTGGGCCCCCACAGCATTCTGTGTATCATTTAAGGTATATAACTTCGATAATACACTTGTTTAAATTGTCCCTTTAGGGTTTCTCAGTATTTTAGAGATTATTATAAAAAAAAAATTATATTATCATATCTCATGAAAATTGTGCAAGTATTATTGTTATCTTAAGAAGATAACTGTCTGATTCAAAATTTGCTGCTTACAGTTAGAGACAGATAAAGAGATTCTTCTAGAAAAGGCGGATACCGCTCTTAAAAAGTACAAAATGCATGCGGTAGTTGCTAACGAGCTTTCGACCCGTAAAGAGGTGGTCATATTGGTCACTGAAAGCGGAAAAGTGTCGGTGTATCGTGAAAACGACCTATCAGTTGTTGAATCTCCTCTGATCAAGCTACTTGTAGAGAAACATTCAACTTACATTATGGACCCCAACGCATGATTACAAAAAAAAAATCGAAAATACAGAAGAAATAATCGATGTCCCACCATGCAATCTACTTATACAAAGATACAACTGTAACAAGGGAGAAGTTCACTTATTAAAATAAAGTGGAGTTTTATCTTCATGTTTTATGTTCTTTCAGTTGAAGTATCATTTTAGGTTTATAATGAGGAAGGTGTTTTTTGTTTCATTAAATATAAGAATGTGTGTTTTATTTTGTGTCATTATCTTTAATGCAAACCTATAAGCTTACTCTTTCTCTTTCTAATTGAACTGTCTTGTAGTTTGTTTCATGCAACTCTATACTGGAGATTATTAATAAATAATGTTTTGGATTTAAATATAGATTATTTTTTTTTAATCTTTACACAGCAAAATTACTTTGTACATAAGTACCAGCACTATATAGCATTATGTCCGGCAAGAGCGCCTTCAATTAATTGTCAAGATACCCTCGAATGATATGTAGGGAGTGACCAAAAAGCGTGCGTTTAATCGTGTACTCAAGTAGAAAGAAAGGTAGTAAAAATGGTTTTTCAATCGAAAAAGGTGAAGGGAAACAAACATTTCTGCCCTTCAACAAGAAGTTGATAGATATACATAAAGTATCTTGTCTGATGCAAGCTCGAGACCCTCGGCTGCTAGAAGCTGAGTAATCAGGAGTTTTTTCTTCTCTTCCTCCGCTTTCTTTCTCAATAAATCCCTTTTCCTCAACACAAGTGTATGCCTTTTCAAAGTGTTGGTATAATTCTCAATTGACGCTTTTTTCTCTTTTGCAAGAATTCTTCTTTCCTCATCGGGATCCAACCTAAACATTTCACAACAAACGATATAAGAAAAGTGCTAATATAGTAGTGAGGCGCATTCTATACAGAACCAATTTTTCAGGTAGGTAAATCGCCAAGACATAAGTGTGTCCACATGGTAAAAAGTTGCCTAAAAGGCTAATGAGTAAAATACCATTTTTCGTCCCTGAGGTTTGGCCAGTTATGCGACTTTCGTCCAAATGTTTGTTTTTCCGCATCTGATCCAAAAGATTTGAAATCTTGCCATTTTCATCCGGCTTGTTAACTCCATCCATTTTTCTCTGTTAAGTCATGGGTATTTTCGTCTTTTTGTTAACTTAAAGGGCAATTCAGTCTTTTTCAAGGGTATTCGGTCTTTTTACATAAAGTGAAAAAGACCGAATTGCCCTTTAATTTAACAAAAAGACAGAAATACCCCTGACTTAACGGAGAAAAATGGGTGGAGTTAACGAGCCGGATGTAAATGGCAAAATTTACAACCTTTCGGATCCAGATGCGGAAAAACAAACCTTTGGATGAAAGTCGTATAACTGGCCAAACCTCAGGGACGAAAATGGCATTTTACTCAAGTCTAACTTTAATCCACATTAGATAGCTTTATTCAAAAACTACTTCATCACAGCAAAAAGAATAAAAATAAAAATCGTAACTATATATAATACCTTTGAGCGAGAGAGACGGCGTACACGGATATTTAGTTCGCGCTGCTGCTGTTCAGCCCAAGCGGCAATAATAAACAGGCATAACACGCTTACCTTGCGCTGTGGAAACAATTTGCATATCTGTTTGATGACAACAGATGGCGTTCTGATGTAATTGCCATCTGAATGTCATATAATTCTCCATATTAAATTACAATAAATATAAAAATAAAAAAACAAGAACGATAAAAGTCGCTCATTAGAAAGAATGCTCACATGCCCAAGGCTCTGAGTGCAAATGAGGTTAGGGTAAGATAGAACAGAATTTTAATTTTAATCTTAATATATAGTATAATAATTTATTCGGAATATTAAAAGATAAGAAATTTGCATACCACGTTCATGGCTGATTCATATCTGACTTTCAAATCAGCGTCCATCTTTTCAACCTTAGCCTCCTTATCTAAAAGTATAAAACGATACAAAAAAAATGATCTAATAATATCACTAACATATATTAACCTTTTGCAAGTTGTTCTTTACGAAAATGGAGCTTCTCTCTTAATGTGGCAAGTTTCTCTTGTTGAAGGACTCTCCAACTAAGTTGGAAAAAACAGAATTAGAAAATAACTGGTTTTTAGCATTAACAAAAAAAGAAGCATCTAAAACTAAGTAGTTAATGCGGAAAAAAATCGGATATCGGTCAAAGACCGATATTTAGGTACCCTAGCGATTTAGGTAACTATGATAACGATAAGCTTATGACACCAAAAGGTTTTCAGTTTTCTTACCAATCATTGTAACCTCTAATGTACTAATATAGTTTCGTGGCACATTAAGACAGCTATATCTAAAAGTATACTATATTCTAAGTTTCACTCACTAACAATTACATGAACAAAAACTAAAACAAATAAGAAAAGTTTAGTGGTTGATCAAACCTTAGCAACAAGCACTTCACTCAACTTCGAGTATAACGAATCTCGACGACTCTTTAACGTTGTCAAATTGGTCCCATATGAATTTACCCTGCACACATGACCAATTAGCCACAACAACACAACCATAAAACACAAACATCTTATAACACATCAAATTCAAGTTCAAGTTCAAACATTTAACAATTTATTAACTGAATTAAACAAATTATAATCATAAGGTTTACCTGTAATTGACACAAACCGTACAAATAGATGCAAGATCATTTTCTCTAAATCCTGACCCTATATATATATATATATATATATATATATATATATATATATATATATATATATATATATATATATATATATATTGTTGGATCTAGGGAAAACAATTAAAAATGTGAAAACGGTGAGGACTATTTTGGTGTTGACTTGTGACAGTGATGCTAGCTTACACTAAGGGCAAGATTGTCAAAAAAAAAAAAAAAAAAAACTCACACACGTGTAAGTCAGATGCATCTTCCACCATCTTTTTTAAACTCCCTTAACTTTTTTTACGTGATTATTTTTTTAAAGAAAATTACACCATAAATTTGAGTGCTTTATTATCTCTTTCTAACGAGTATACTATTGCTATACTAATCGAAAAAAAAGCGTCATGAAAAACGTCCAAAATAAAATTCCATAAAAATCAAGTTTAGAAAAACACACAAAATAATGTCTCCAATCTAAAAACGTCATCATAAAACCAAATTCAGAAAAAACACCATAAATGTAACGCCCACTTTTTTACTTTTGACAATAACATAAAGTTCATACAAATGTTTGGAAAATTTTTGACATGACCCATTCGAAAAGTGAACATTTTCCTGCTTTTTAACGAAACCATTCAAGATACATTCTATGACACTATTCAAAATAAAGTTTAACCTCAAACTACTACCATCATCCTAATAACTAGTTTAACATTTGCTACACAAAAGGACGTTTCGACCCATTCAAAAGAAACAACTTGAATTTGAAGCGTATTAAGGTCAACGTCGTGTGTGCTCGGTCCGGGTGCGCCGCATCAAGCAATAAATTTACCTAACATTCATAACAACAACATTGTTAGTTCATAATACATAGTAATTTAAAATCCTTTAAATTACCTATCATTGTTCGACCCGTTAACATAACATGTTACCTTATTAGCATCTTTACTTCCATTTGAAACATCCAACTTATCACCTTTTGACCCATTCGTAATGAATCGCTACATAACATGCTTTCCAATATATTTACATCCTTTGACCCGTTATGAACATTTACAACAATCCATAGTACCAAATACCACTACTCGTAAATTTACATTTAAGATAAACAAAGCTCATATGAACTTACAAATTTACATTCTACACATATTACTTGTAAATCCTAAACACACCCACCTATACATGTAAATTGTATACACATAATTATCCACACTTACGTGTTCATAGTCAAAGTCTCCTATGAGTCCCAATTGCTTACTTACAATTATACCCATACCTACGCGTATAACTACTTATTCCATCTTTATGCATAATATCATCACGTAAGATTCTTCCTTACCTACACTTAATAGAAACTATTTCTTAACTACTTTCGACTCATTTACCGTAAACTTACCTTATTACTTCCATTGTCTCATACTTTCTCACACGTTTCACAATAATCATCATACTACAATACATTTTACATCTAAAGTGTAAGTCCGGGATTCACTTACCTTGCGCGTCCGTATTTGCGTTCGCTTACTTGATTGAGTCTTCTTAGCCCGTTGGACTTCAACGCTCCCATCCATCTTGACATGATTCCTATACACTCATGTCATTACATTCATTTTCTTATTAGCATATATGCTCATACATATGAACAACCATATCAAATTCACATTTAACATACGACCTACATAAAGCATACTCAACATCATTAATTCATTTAAACAAGGATGAAGCATACTCGACGTCATCCCTAGATAATCTTCATATGAACTATATCTATTCACCCATTATTTGCATACAATTTCACTTATTATTGTCTTTTAGACATTTCATCAAACACTTGGTGTGCGTACTACTTCCTAAGCATAATGTACAAGTATTTCATGCTTTTCTTCCTAGTTCTTGTTTCCAATCATCCAAAATACAATTAGCACTTAAATTTCATACCAAGTTCATCCTAACTAGCAAGGATTAATCACATGCAACACAATATATCAGCAATTTGAACAAAGATTGGACATGGGTGACATACCCATGTCGCCATCTTCACCATCAATGGTGGGTTTCACTTCCAAACATCAAATTACTCAAAATCGTTCATAATCCAAGTTTTATTTGCTGATTCTAACACTCCCACATGCCTAATTTCGTATGAAATCAAAGATATATCACATACCCATACTTGCAAGATCATTAAATCAAAAGCTATGACTTACCACATGTTCAGCAAGCCTTGATGATCATATATTAGGGTTCATGCATCGGGTTTGAGCTGAATTCCCCTTCCAATTTTGAAGATTTTTGAGGAGTTAGGGTTCTTCCCTCCTTTCCTTGTTCCTGGTCGACATACACAAAACCCAGAATTGGGTTTTTCCTTTTTCCCTCATGTTTTTAATTAAACATCTTTCAACTTGTTCATATTTAACCCATATAGTTTTGTTCATTATCTTGTTTGGTCACAAGGAAATTCATTCCATGTAATTGAAGTTACATTTAACTAAATTAAGTAACTTGGTTATCTCATATCATACCATAGCACAAGGGAATAACCGGGTTTTAAATTACCAAACCCATTTTTGGGGTGTTACAAGTCTACCCCCCTTAAAAGAGGTTTCGTCCTCGAAACCTTGTCTACTTCCACGGGACCATAATCCTTTACTTGCCGGTTCTTCTATGTAACACAATTCTGAAATATACGTATCTTGAGATTCTCGAATTCTTGCCTCATGTTAGTCCCCTAATGATGATCATCACTACTTGGTTATTCATTCATTTCATTCACAATACACATCATGGCAAGAATTCACTCATACCTTATAAAAGGGTCTCATTCATGAACAAATATAACTATACGTCCTATCTTTACTTTCTTAAATCGAGTACAATACTCATATACTTATATTTACACGTACGTTCATACATACATACATACATACATACTTTCATGAATACATTCACACATGCATACGTATATACATAAATACATACAAGCTTTATTCCCGTGTGCACATTCAATCCCCTTTAACACATACGTACATTCGTTCATATATGTACACTCATACATCTATTTACATACACCCGAAAACATACTTGCAGCATAACTACCATTTTCATACTCACCTCTCGTACTTGACTCGAGATTCAACATCACACTACGTTTGCTACCGACATGTACTATGCACATTCAATCCCATTTCTAGTTTCTTTAAAACTTTGGTTCGTTTGACCCATTTATAACGCGTCAATGCATGACCGCTTTCTAACATATCATTTTCATTCGTTTAATCTGATCGTGACGGGTCATTACATATTAGGAGTATGCATTGTACTTACTTCTAGTCCAAGCATACTTACAGCATGTCACTTCATCCTTCTTATATTTAACATCAATGGTTATCTTATTTCATTTCATTCTTTTGTTTAACTTGGTGTTTATTACCCATAACTCCTTCACAAATTTTTTGATTTGTATCAGCATTATACAGTACATAGATCAAATAATATAACTTGCAAGACCTAAGCTTACATAATTGAGAATTCGCAAGGATCTTTGCATTTAATATAAATAATGGCCATAACTTTCACACCATGTTTATAACACTTCAACACTTTAGATATGATAACATATCCATACTCATAAAACTCTTACAAGGTTCATAATTGGTTCAATTCGTAACTTAACGTAACTTTACCCTTTGTGAGATCAACTTCGATTCCTCATGTATCCAATGTTCCCATGTCTGCATCATATTTCTTTCTCAACGGGAACACAATTAATAATGTTAATACTCGAACGTATCTAAATCGTACATACACACATGCTTTCTCACGTGCATACATACATACGTTCATTCATACATATCTACCTATGTGCATACATTTATACCTACCTTCATACGCACTAACATTCATTCATTCATACATTTTTGCATACATTCATACATACTCACATACGTGCATATATTCATACATACTTACATACGTGCATATATTCATACATATTTATATGCATACTTGCATACATTCCTACACCTATACGTACATGCGTACATTCATACATACCCCTCATACCTTCATAGACGATAATTCTTTCTTCATGTATACGTACATACATTTGTGCCTACTTCATACATATCCACATACGTTCATACATTACTTCATCTCTACATTTACACATACACTCATGCATACATTCGTATTTACCTACATACGCATTTTCATACGTACATACATTCCTACATCTTCTACATACGTGTGTTCAATCATGCATAACCTCATACGTGCATACATTACTATGTAACTTCATAGGTGCATATCTTTCATACATTACTTCATACTTGCATACATTCATACATAACTCATACGTACGTACATACCTTTCTATACTAACGGGGGTTCGGGGGCAGAGCCCCTGGCTGGGGTCGAGCTGCCAGGTCAGCTTGGAAAATTTTTTATTTTGGGCAAAAGTCCTTTATCAAAAATGCATCAAATTTGATTTCGGCCAAAAAGTGCATCCCAAAATGATTACACAATGTCATACATATTTTTGCCCAAATTTGACCTCCACCGTAAATTACGGTACTACCGTAACTTACGGTGGCAACCTTGTTACGGTGCAAACCCCCTGTCTTACGGTGCAAGCATTTATCCCCAGTACCCACCGTAAATTACGGTACCCACCGTAATTTACGGTGGAACCTGCACATCAGCAGATTTTTCCATCGTTCTTGCATACTTAAACGCGCATAACTTTTGAACCGTTTACCCATTCAACCTCCCATTTCTTCCTATATGACCAAAATTTAGTCCTCTTTCATATGGACTCAAAATCCCACGCCCGGATTAGGAAGATTCTTAACTTACAAGCTTTCAACTAAATATTCATTTAAGTATTATTCGACCCGTTTAATGAGATTTAAGCACTTAGCCCGAATCTCGCTTGTACTTTTCATGCCTCCTATTTTCACACTAAGACTTCTTTCGTCTTCCACCACAACTATATCTGTGGTGGATCTACCTTGTTAAAATCTAATATTCCACATTTTACCATTCGGTTTGACAATTTACGAAAAATGCCCATTACAAGGCATTAAGCAAAATGGCATATACCTTTCACCTCTTCGCGACCAAAAAGGTGTATTCATTTGTAAAACTTATTTCCAAACTACCTTTGAGGGTCGTTTACCCAACTTGCCTTTCGAGGGCTTTTTGGTAAATTTTAGCCCTTCTTTTACGACGAGGGACTTTCAACTACGTAATTGACCCAAATCACACATCTTTACTAAAATTTTACTTACACATACCTGACTCAAGTCAAGGCATTGACCCGCTTAAGTACCTTCCATTTTTAATTACTAAATAATAGCAACGAACTTCCCATGCGCTATCCATCCTGTGAGCATAAAACTCAACGAACATTCCTTAGTCATCATCGTCAATGATTATATCATCATTAATTAATCCATTTGGTCTAAACGACCCAAACCTTTTGCATTGAAAATAAAGTGGTATTTACTTACTAATTCTCTCATTTGACTCATTACAGATTTTCACCATATGGTCATAATCCTTAAACCTTTCCCTTACACATTCAACCCATCATTGCTTACGCCATAGGGTGCCTTTTTTTTTAAATTTCCCAATACATTTACCTACACATAACTAATTTACCGTTTCACCCTTATTATTTTCATTATGACATACATCATATCAAAATCTTTCAAAACTCATTGTACCTTCGTCATTCCATGGCTAAATTACCATTTTACCCTTTTTACCATTAAGCATGGTCTTTATCATTTTCACTCGCTCCGACCCGTATCATTTCGTGTCGGAACCTCGTATTTCAAATCATGGATTAAACCATGACAACCATGGTCCTCCTTTCCATTTTTCAACAAATCATTTCCTTTTTGTTTAGATAAAGATAATAAATAAGGAGCTAATGGTTTGGGTCATGACCATACCCTTAAGGTAGTGGTTTTGGATGGTGGATTAAAGATTAATTACATGGCACTAACATGGAGGGTCATGGTGGTCATGAGGGTCATGACCACACCCTATAGCCTTACGCAAACAAAAATCGGAACTAAGAATTACAAATCGCCATCAGAATTGGTTTAGGGTTAGGGCAAGTTGCACATAGATTCAAACTTGAAGATTGAGAGCTAGGATTTTTAGGGTCTATTTTTCTATACTCATCAAAGGCCTCAGAACTTTTTGAAATAAGTGACGGACGGATTTATTTTCTTAGACAATCAGGTCGTTTAACTAAACTTTTAAGGGGTCGATCGAGAGTCGAGACTTTTGACTATAACTCCACTAAAATTTATCTTTTTCGCAAGACATTTCCCTCTGTGGCTCTAAGTAGGTCCACCCATACGTAAAAGTAAAAAAGTAAAAACCAAATATACTCACGATTTTCCTTAAATTCAATGGGCAGTGGTTGCATGCACACGGAGGCCTCAAATTACACGACAGCGGGACACATGTCACCAACAGGATAACACAGGTCTCTTTCTCTACTTCCAATAAAGACTCAAAATCTCAAAACTCTTTCTTTATCCAAACGATCATATCCACCGCAATAGCACACACCACACACCATCGATCATCACCTCATCAACTTACTTCAACAATGGTGACCCCTAAGCTCACGCGAATGCCAAGCATGCGAGAGCGTCTCGAACAGAATCTATCCGCTCACCGAAACGACATCGTTTCTCTCCTCTCCAGGTTATTTCTCTATCTGTAGTTTTCTTTTTCACTTCGCCAACTTATTGTTCAGTATTATATATACAAGATAAAAGATCAAATACAAATACAAATATTTTATCATACAAAAAGTACGAATGGAGTAAAGTAAAAAAAAAAAAAACACGGTGATATTTTGTAATTATTTCACTCGTTTGACTAATTTTGATCTTGTAAGGTAATTTTGTATAGTATCATAACTACTCTACAAACGATCTTCTAGGGTAACGATCTTCTAGGGTGAGTAATTTTGATATTATAGGATAATTTTGTAGAGTATCATAATTACTCAGCAAATGATTTTGATCTTTTAATTTTGATCTTGTATTGTAGGGTGATTTTTCGTAAAATAATTACTCAGCAAATGATTTTGATCTGTTAATTTTGATCTTGTATTGTAGGGTAATTTTTCATAAAATAATTACGAAAATGTCACCACATCTTTTGTGTTTCGATGTCATTTGTACGTTTCGTACCATAAGATACTTTGTTCGGGATCTTTACTCGTAATTATATATGTGTGTAGGTATGTGGATCAAGGTAAGGGCATATTGCAGCCGCACCATCTGCTTGACGAGATTGAGAACTTCATTGGAGATGAAACTTGCCGCCAAAAGCTTGCTGATAGTCCTTTTGGTGAAATGCTCAAGTCCTCGCAGGTTGTTTCATTATTATTATTATTATTAATTAATTAATTAACAATGTTTGTCATGTTTTTTGTCGGTAACTTGTCTGATAACTTATGGTGTTTTGGTTACAGGAAGGTATAATTCTTCCTCCGTATGTAGCGCTAGCTATTCGTCCGAGGCCTGGTGTTTGGGACTTCTTGCGTATGAATGTTAATGAATTGAGCATAGAAGAATTGAGTATTTCGGAATACCTGATTTTTAAGGAGGAGCTTGTGGATGGCCAGTGAGTAGTTATTAACGCATGATTTGTGGCCTAATTTATGATCAGGATTTTAATTTAATTGATATGTCGGATAAGAGCATCTATGATGTGTCCGCTTTCAAGTGCATCCAAACACGCCACGTTAGCTGTCACATCATATTTAAATATGTACACTTTAATCTCAAATATACACATTTCCCTTTAATGATACGTCCATCTTCAAACACCATTTTAGGTCTAATCTCACGTTGTTCGAAAATGACTGTTTGAGGTTGCATCGAATGCCGGTTAAACTTTAAAGGCTAGGGCTTGCGTCATATCTTCTACTTTTAAACGGATGTTTGAGGATTCATTGAACAACTGTTTGAAGGTTAGGGTTTGCGTAATAGCCATAGTTGTTGATAGCGACCATAGCGGTCGCTATAGCGCGCTTTATGGCATGCGACTATGTGTCGCTATGTTGGTTATGGCGATGAATAGCGAGCTTAGCGACAGTTTGGGATTTTTGTTTGATGTTAATATCAATTAGATATAGCTATAAAATAGCTGGATTTATAGGTTTTTGTTAAATATACATGTAAAATATCATATATACAAGGGTATTTTGATGTAATATACATATAAAAATTTTCAAAATTCTTTTTCTAGTGTAATCGCTATTTATAAAATAGCCGTCGCTATTTGTCGCTATTCGCTATGTAGCCTATAGGTGCCTTGTCGCTATTTGTCGCTATTCGCCATCGACAACTATGGTAATAGCCCCAGCCTATAAACAGTTTGGGGGTGGCAACATGTATGTGCGCGTGCGTACGCGTTAAGGGCCCGCCATTGTACCATTTGTTTGTGTTTGGAATTCTGGACGTGAAAGCGGACACCACCTCGACTCCACTTGTCCGTCCGTTTAACAGCGTTGGAGCTAACACCTACAATTATGTTGCAGGAGTACGAGCCCTTTTGTGCTGGAGCTTGATCTAGAGCCATTCAATGCTACATTTCCACGAATGTCACGATCTTCATCCATCGGCAATGGAGTTCAGTTCCTCAACCGCCACCTTTCCTCCATCATGTTCCGCAACAAAGATTGTATGGACCCGTTTCTGGATTTCCTCCGTGCTCATAAACATAAAGGATATGTAAGTTCGTATAACTATAATTCAAATATTCAATGCCATTAGTTTCCAAATGACCGAGGACTTTGCAGGCGATGATGTTGAATGATCGGATACAAACAATGTCGAAACTCGAATCTTCTTTAGCAAAGGCGGAGGATCGTCTCTCCAAGCTACCACCCGATACACCATACTCCGAATTTGAATATGTGTCAGTATATCGTATCTCTAATAAAATATTTCAGTCTCGAAAATGTTAAATCGACGTATAATAATTGTCAACCATTGTTATGCAGACTACAAGAATTGGGGTTTGAACGAGGTTGGGGAGATAACTCTGAAAGAGTTCTTAACATGATGCATCTTCTCTCGGACATTCTTCAAGCACCGGATCCTTCATCACTTGAAAAGTTTCTTGGAAAGATACCGATGATCTTTAACGTTGTCGTGTTATCGATTCATGGTTACTTCGGGCAGGCGAATGTTTTGGGTTTGCCGGATACCGGTGGCCAGGTTAGGTGCATCATTTCATTTTCATGTTTAATTTGATGTATGATTGTGAAATTGTGTTTGTTGCATTCATGCTCTATTTGTTGACGGCAGGGGCGGAACCAGAGGGGGGTCAAGAGGGTCCGTTGGGTCCGTTGACCCTCCGGTCACCGGAACTTTTTGAATTTTTATTTATAAAATTTGAGTTTTTGAAGAACAATCATAGAGATGGACCCCCTAATTTGAACCAGTATAGAATATAAGCTTATGATGACCCCCTAACTAAATCGTTCGGGTTCCGCCACTGGTTGACGGTTATTGTTTGTGTTTGAAATGAAGGTTGTGTATATATTGGATCAAGTACGGTCGTTGGAGAATGAAATGTTGCTTAAATTAAGGCTGCAAGGACTGGATATCAAACCCAAGATTCTCATTGTAAGTATTGTTACGAGAGTCGATTTGATCCAATCGCAGGTTGGGGCGTGATCATGGTCCTTTTCGGTTCGTTTTGGCTTTAAATTCTATTAGAATTGTATTTAAATCTGGACTTTATACCCAACCCAACCATTTTTTTCTTCGGCCGAACCATTGAACTGCTAGAAACTGAGCGGTATAAACCTCAAACTGGCCAGCCGACTTCCTTCAAGTTTGGGTGGTTCGGATCATAGTTATTAATAGCGCTCATAGCGAGCGCTATAGCAAATAGCATAGCGTAGCACTCATGTGTTGCTATTTGATTTTGGCTTCTCTATAGCGGGCAAATAGCGAGATTTTAGGTTTTTTTTTTTGTTTATAGAGTAAATTACGTTTTTGGCCCTGTGGTTATATCACTTTTACTATATTAGCCCAAAATAAGAATTTTTAACATATCTGCCCCCATGGTCTCTATAACTAACCATTTTGGCCCCCAAGTCTAACCATTTTTGGCCCACACGGTTTCTATAACTAACCATTTTGGCCCCGTGATCTCTAGACTTAGGGGCCAAAATGGTTAGTTATAGAGACCATGGAGGCAGATATGTTAAAAATTCTTATTTTGGGCTAATATAGTAAAAGTGATATAACCACAGGGGCCAAAAACGTAATTTACTCTTGTTTTTATTTTCTGCTTAATATAAATAGCGGGATTTTATAGGTGTAAAATAGCAGGCTTTTTTTTTTTTTTTTTTTTTTTGTTAAGAACACATATAAAAATAGCGTATAACTTATTTGGATATAATATACATATAAAATATTTCTAAAATTTTCTCCTAGTGTGTCGCTAAACATAAAATAGTGACCACTATTTCAACGCTATCGCTACGTAGCGTATAGGTAGCTTGTCGCTATCATCCGCTGTTCGCTATTAATAACTATGGTTCGGATAGTTTCTAATGGTTTATGAACACTCCTAATTGTGGGTTGGTCGTCTTTTCATAATTCCAATTTGTATTTTTATTGAAGGTCACTCGATTAATACCGAATGCCAAAGGTACTTCATGCAACCAACGACTGGAGAGGGTCAGCGGGACCGAATACACATATATATTACGTGTCCCTTTTAGGACCGAAAAAGGGATTCTTGGCAAATGGATTTCAAGGTTTGATATATGGCCTTATTTGGAGGCGTTTACAGCGGTAATTTAATTTAGCAAAGCAGATTCTCATAACTTTCAGCTGTTAATAACCTTACATTTTCACAATAATTGTCGTGTTTGACGTGTTAATAGGACGCTGCAAGTGAAATTGCTGCCGAGTTGCATGGTGTTCCGGATCTTTTAATCGGAAACTACAGTGATGGGAATCTAGTTGCCTCGTTACTATCTAACAAATTGGGCGTGACACAAGTAAGAAATTTAGAATTATGTCTTAAATCGACTCCAAGCAAAAAAAACTAAATATAAAAGAGCAGGGGCGATGCTTTGAAGGGGCCAGGAGGGGCGCCCGACCCCCCGAACTTTTCGGCCCGTAGTGTTATATATGTAGTTTTCGTATAGAAATTTCTAGGTATATATGTTTTCGACCCCCCCGGTTGTATAGAAAATTTTGGGTATATACGTTTTTGACCCCCCCCTAAAAAATTTCAAGCTTCGCCACTGTAAAAGAGATCACATCGTAAGAGAAAAACTGATGAAAACCGACAACATAGAATTAGAATTAAATGACTAAATAAACCGATAAAATTTCAAGATTCATGCATTTGTACAATTAAAACACAATCAATGAAAATAACGCATTTGGGTCGTCGTCTGGTTTGTTACGTTTTTTTTTGTTCATAGTTTATGGGTAACAATGGACGGATCAAAAGTGACTCCTTTTTTAAGTTGGGCATTTTTCTTGCTTGCAGTGCAACATTGCGCATGCGTTAGAGAAAACGAAGTATCCAGATTCCGACTTATATTGGAAGAAATATGAAGAGAAATACCACTTTTCATGTCAATTTACCGCCGACCTTCTAGCCATGAACAATGCGGACTTTATCATTACCAGTACATACCAAGAGATTGCGGGAACGTAAGTGGAATCCTAATAATAATTGATATTAATTTAAACATCATAAGACGACAACATACACATGATACAATGTTATGCGTGTCTTGTTTCTGGCAGAAAGAATACCGTTGGACAATACGAGAATCATTCAGCGTTCACTCTTCCGGGCCTGTACAGGGTTGTCCATGGTATCGATGTATTTGATCCAAAGTTCAACATTGTGTCTCCAGGGGCAGATATGACAATTTACTTTTCATATGCCGAAAAGGAGAGACGACTTACATCTCTACATCCCACTATCGAGAAGCTCTTGTTTGACCCCGAGCAGAACGACGTGCATATGTTAGTCATTTATTTCATGTTCAAATTGCATTCATATTCAAATAGTTTTGACCATATTTTAATTTTTAAACTGTCGATGCAGTGGCAATTTAACCGACCCATCCAAACCGATGATTTTCTCGATGGCAAGGCTTGACCATGTGAAGAATATTAGCGGTCTGGTTGAATGCTACGCTAAAAATAATACGTTGAGGGAACATGCGAATCTTGTGGTTGTTGCCGGTTATAATGATGTGAAGAAATCAAGTGATAGAGAAGAAATTGCGGAAATCGAGAAGATGCATAACCTTATAAAACAATACAAATTGGATGGTCAGTTGAGATGGATATCAGCCCAAACGAACCGAGCTCGAAACGGGGAACTTTATCGGTATATCGCCGATAGCAGGGGTGTTTTCGTCCAGGTAAATTTAGATTTCGTCTTTCACTTTTAGCGATAATTCACTTTTTCACTGAACAATGTATCAATGGGAAAATGTTAGCCTGCTTTCTATGAAGCTTTCGGACTTACGGTTGTGGAAGCCATGACATGTGGGCTCCCGACATTTGCCACGTGTCATGGTGGTCCAGCCGAGATTATTGAAAACGGTGTGTCGGGGTTCCATATTGACCCATATCATCCTGATAAGACTTCGGCTACAATAGCTGATTTTTTTCAAAAGTGCGAGGAGGAACCGAGTTACTGGGCTAAGATATCCATTGGCGGGCTTAAACGAATAAGTGAGAGGTTAATATCTATCTTAATCACATTATTAGCAGTTGTTTAATAGTTTACAATAGGGGTGCTAAACGGGTCGTGTTCGTGGGTTGGCGGGTTCAACCCGACCCGAACCCGAACCCGACCCCGAACCCGACCCCGACCCCGACCCGAACCCGCAAATTGTATTATACATACGAACCCGAACACGACCCGATGTTTTGTGGGTTGACCCGAACACGACCCATTCAACCCGAATTTTTTTATTTTTTCTAATTTTAATATATTAAAATTAAAATTTTCTTAAAAAAACACATGCATATAACACAATTATATTTAAGTTATAAAATCTTATGTTAATATCTCTTTTTATTTTATAATTATGGCATAAAATAAATACCCCATTTAATTTATGACATAAAATATATTGTAAAAAAATACAATATAATATAAATGTGTTAAACGGATTAAACCGCCAACCTGACTGGGTTGACCTGAACCCGACCCGTTAACATAAACGGGTTCAACCCGAAACTGACCCGAACCCGTTTAGACTAAACCTAGACCCGCGAATTTCATGTTAGGTTCGTGTCGTGTTTTCGGGTCGTGTCAGAAATTCACACCCCTAGTTTACAAGATACTTGATGAGTAAAAAAAAGTTGTAATGCAATAGGTACACATGGAAGATCTACTCCGAACGGTTGATGACATTAGCCGGGGTCTATAGCTTTTGGAAATATGTGTCGAAACTCGAGCGACGTGAGACCCGACGATACCTTGAGATGTTCTACATTTTAAAGTTTCGTGCATTGGTAAGAATTTTAGCCTTCTACTTGGAGAAGTATGAAAACTATGATGAAAATATAACAATTTAACCCTTTATTTTTTATTAACGAAGAATTGCAGGCAGACGGGCAACAAGTTTGCATTGTCCATAAATTTATCCGAATGGCCTTATTTTTTAAATTCCAAGCAATCACACGCACGTGGCCCAAAAAGCATAATCATGTTTTTAGTCTTATTTTCACGAAAATCACGCTTTTAAGGTCACTTTCTGGCGTAAATCATGTGGCCACGGGTGGAACCAACTAAACGATGTCACGTGTCCACCTAATTTACACCATGAAATGACCTAAAAAGCATATCCGTTAGTTTTCTTTTTTGGGCCACATGTAACTCTGGTTTGTTGGTCTTTTCTAGATTGTCATATAACTTTTATGAAGGGTCAATAAAAGGATGAATTTTTTCAAAACTTAGTCAAATCAGTTAGGTGATTTGTTTGGCGAAAGTGGGCATTTATATGATCATATAACTTATTGTTTGGGTCGATTCCTCAGGTCAAGTCGGTTCCACTCGCTGTTGATGACGAGCCATAGTAATAACCGATGGTTTTTAAATGTAATCCAATCACAACTTGGTAACATCTTTCCGGTTGTATAAATAATAAATTATGCAACGTGCCCGATAGACACGTTTGTCTATGTACACATTTTAGTTTGTATCACAACAAGTTACGGAGTAACATATGCATACAATGTAGCCTCTTTTTATGAATTATTTGGTAATATTGCCGAAAGTAGGTGACCGCGCTCACGACAGCGATAGACGGGGTAGTGTGTTGACTGTTGACCAGCTAGTAGATATGTTATTAGGCCGGTTGTGTAATATTAGGCGGATGTTGATATCTTTGGCTGCCTCTTCTCAATCTACAAACACGTATTAAACTAACTAACATCCAAGGACTTGCTTGCAATCACATTTAACTAATTAAGACGACTTTGAATTTTTGTGTACACCGACAAAATTTGAAGAATTTGATTCAGCATTCATAAAACTTAAATTCTGTTCTAGAATATTTGTCGGAGACAATTTGATAAACTTTAACGCGCAATCTTTTTTATTTTTTAGTTGAAGATTTCAAGGCGTTAATTTAAATAATATATTTGGCCATTAGAGCTTATAGTTTCACATATGTGAAGCCTTTAGCCAATAGAACTTAAAATTTCACTTTTATCCATTAGAGATTAAATTTTCACATTTGTTCCGACAAATAAAAGTATAATTATACAAAAAAAATATAAAGATAGTCCCTTAGGTTAAATATATAAATGGAAATAGTAGTCGAATAAAATTAAACTTGCAGGCTATGTTCGTGTGTTACGGCGACTCGGTTTAGAATAAAACATGAAATATGGATAAAAAACTAGCTCACAACGACGACTTAAGTAAAAAAAAGATATCATATTTTACTAACAAAATTTCTATCAAAGCGTGTAGGTAGATAAAATAAGCATCTCGTAATAATGTTTTTTAAAGAATAAAATAAAAAAAATATTATATTTGACCCGGCTCGGTTGTTAACAAATTTATATCGAAGTGTAAATAAAAATAAACACCTCGTGACGATGTATGGTGGTATAATTATATAAAATATAATAACTTAAAAATAAATATATAAAAAGTTTTGAAGAAAAAGAAAGGACATGTGTCAAGTGGTGTGTGGTGGGGGTAATTTGATCAAACCTCAAATTCAATGTATGCATGGAGTAGTAGTCTGTGACTTAACATATCGTTTAGTTCCAATTTTTAAAGGGTCGTATTATTGTTACACTAGCGAATTAAATTGACACCCTCAATACATATTGTATAGGTCTATACGATGTGTATTGAGTTTGGTTCAAACTTCACATTGTATAGGTCTATATTATACGTATTGAGTTTGGTTCAAACTTCTATGTCATTTAAAGGCTCACAATGTCCCCTTATCAAAAAGTAATACGCATCGTATAAGCCTATACGATGCGTATTGAAGGTGTTGATTTAATTTTTTAATTTTGCAAGGTAGCTTCTTGTCACGCGATAGCTCCGTCACGCGAACAAAGAAGCAGCACTTTGGACATGTGTTGGTCTTCAACCATCTAGGAAACATTATTTGAGAATACCACTGAATTTTTTCGAAGCTGTAGAATGAGATCCTCCACTGTTGGGTTATCATCTTTCAACCTCATTTTCCCTAAATTTATCGATTCTGTTTTTCAACGGGGATGTAATGCAATGATTCCTCTCAATTGAATAGACAGACACTTGCTTTGTAGGACTCACTTGAATCGTTGATGACTGTCGTAAGGGTCAATCAAAAACCTAAATAAACTACGTAGATAGCGTAAGTAGGGTATCGTATCCACGGGGAATTTGTGGTTAATGTCGCGTTTATATCTAAAAACTAAATTAATTAAATTGGGGGTTTGATGAATTTGATTGTAAAAACTAAGGATCTATTTAATAAAGTTGTAATCAATATGAGAAAGAATAACCTCTACCTGGAATCCTAATTACACGTTTAACATAAAAACTTGTTTACCAATTCAAAACACCACATAGACATGACCTCGGAATTAATGAATTTGATTAGTTAATAGGGATAGTTTTTAAGATTCACTGTGCAACCTAATAACCCGTTTGATTGTATCAACTACCCACCGATTTACCAACCTGCTAATAACGCAAGAAAGTTGCCAATACGCTTAATAAATGACAAGTAATTCAAATACAAGAAACATTTACCAATAATCCAACACAAGTTGTCAATCTGTACCAGTTACACGAATCTGTAAACAAAGTTCAATGCAAAACAAAACAAAGTGGTCAAGTTGTACCAGTTACAAGCTGTACCAATAAAATTAATCTGGCAGGCTATGTTCGTGTGTTGCGGCGACTCGGTTTAGAATAAAACATGAAACATGGATAAAAAAAACTAGCTCACAACAACGACTAAAGTAAAAAAGAGATCATATTTTACTAATAAAAATTTCTATCAACGCGTGTAGATAAAACAAGCACCTCGCAATGATGTGTTTTAAAGAATAAAATAAAAAAATATTATATTTGACATGGCTCGGTTGTTAACAAATTTATATCGAAGTGTAAATAAAAATAAACACCTCGTAACAATGTATGATGGTATAATTATATAAAATACAATAACTTAAAAATAAATATATAAAAAGTTTTGAAGAAAAAGAAAGGACATGTGTCAAGTGGTGTGTGGTGGGGGTATTATGATCAACCTCAAATTCAATGTATGCATGGAGTAGTTTGTGACTTAACATATCGTTTATACCAATTTTTAAAACAAAAGTTCTATAATTAAGGGACTACGTATACACATACCCTTTTATACAACGCATACAAGTATATACGCGTCACATAGACTTTTTCAATTTCTAGGAGAATGTCTAATTGTGTCATATCTTATATGTCTCGTATAGGTCTATACGAGACATATAGAAAGAAAGACCATTTTACTCCTGGTTTGGGGCTTATACGCAACCCAAACCAGGGTAAAATTCTCTTTTTCCCCATGTATGCCTCGTATAGGCCTACACGAGACGTATATAAAAGTTTTTTACAAACATTTTATACAATATTTATCATTTTAGCAAAGTTTTTTTTAAAAGTAATTTAAAACAGAAAAACATTGTTAAATTAATCGTGTTATAGTATCGTATATTATCATATCGTATAGGTGTAGTATAAGTCTCGTGTATGCCTATAGGTGTATTATAATATGGTATACTATAGCATTGTATCGTATATTGTAGTATAGGTCCCATATAGGCCTATAGGTGAAGTATAGGTCCCATATAGGCCTATAGGTGTAGTATAGGTCCCATATAGACCTATATGGGTAGTATCGGTTGTATATGCCTATAGGTGTTATATAGTATACTATAGCATTGTATCGTATAGGTGTAGTATAGGTCCCCGAATAGGCTATAGGCCTATACAAGACTTATATGAGACTTTTACTACATTATACGGTACGATACTATACGATACGATACAATATGACACTATAGGATACAATACTACACATATAGGCTTATACAGGACCTAAACGAGACTTATACTACACTATATGACATGTTACTATACGATACTACACCTATAGGCCGTTACAATGCCTATACAAGACTTATACGATACGATACTATACGATAGTACACATATAAGCCTATACGACCTATACTACACTTTATGATACGATACGATATAATAGATACTATACTACACCTATGGGCCTATATGAGACTTATACTACACCATACGATACGATACGATACGATACTACATCCATAGACCTATACGAGAATTATACTATACGATACTTAAAATGTTTTTTATTATTTAAAAATTCTTATTATAAAACTTTTCTAAAACGATAAATACTATACAAAAATGTTTGGAAAAAAAAACCCCTTATATACACCTCGTATAGGCCTATACGAGGGGCAAAAGACTATCTTACCGCTGGTTTGGGTTGCCTGGCCCCCAAACCAGGGGTAAAATGGTCTTTTATGACCACACTAGCCCGGCGTATATGGCTTGTATAGGCCTATATGGGGCATATAGGAAAAAAGACCATTTTACCCCTGGTTTAGGGGTTATACACAACTTAAACCAGGGGTAAAATGGTCTTTTTTGCCCATCGTATATGTCTCGTATAGACCTATATGGTCGTATGAAAGGAGTTTTTTTACAAAAAATTTCTATACAATATTTAGCATTTTAGCAAAGTTTTTTTAAAGTAATTTAAAACAAAAACATTGTTAAATTAATCGTGTTTTAGTATCACACATTATTGTGTTGTATAGTATTGTATTGTATTGTATCGTATAGGTATAGTATAGGTCCCGTATATTCCTATAGATGTATTATAATATGGTATACTATAGCATCATATCGTATATTTGTAGTATAGGTCTCGTATAGGATTATAGGTGTATTATATGTCCCGTATAGGCCAATAAGTGTAGTATAGGTCCCGTATAAGCCTATAGGTGTAGTGTAGGTCCCGTATAAGCCTATAGGTGTAGTATAGGTCCCATATAGGGCTATAGATGTAGTATAGGTCCCGCATATGCCTATAGGGGTAGTATAGTATAATATACTATAGCATTGTATCGTATAGGTGTAATATAGATCTCGTATAGATAATAACATATTATATGAGACATATACTACATCTATAATATACTTTTTTATAGGCCTATATGAGGCATATATGGGACAGGGGTCTTATATGAGACCTATACGAGGAGTTCTATACGCCCCATATTGGCCTATATACGGTGTATAGGAACAACTAAACCAGAACTGACACCAGACAGACACTGAGTTTGATATTACCTTTCGTATAGACCTATACGAAAGAGGAGGTATGCAAATAGGATGATGGGGTATGTGGATAGTTTTTCCCATAACTAATAGGAGCTTATATTTATCATGAATAATATAATGTGAATAAAATATTAACTTATAAATAACATAATGTTATAGGAATTGAAAACTAATGTTTTGAAAGAATAAAATATTAACTTATAAATAACATAATGTTATAGGAATTGAAAACTAATGTTTTGAAAGATTCTTTGTGAGACTTGAGATGACACTGATCAATGATTGGAAAATGATTTTTTATTAAATTTTATAGTTTGTTCAAAACTAATATATCATTATTATTTAGTATAGACATTTCAGAAACGTCCAAATTATAGACGTGTGTCTAAATTAAAAGTATAGTATTAAGTAGAAAGTAGTTATCCCTATGACTTGTGAAATACAAAACTAAATAAACATACCTGATAGGGACATTCAGAGGAATTTTAGCTACTCCCACATTAATCTAAATTTGATTAATTAAAAACTGATTGGTTTAAGTTTTTCAATAACTATACATTTTTGGTTCTAGTCAGTTGAGGTTGAATGCCGAATCGAACTTCTTTGTGGACACCCCTGATAAAAAAAACTAACGTTTTAAAAACTAATAGATAATTGAAACGACAGTTTCACTAGTTAACCGGTCTAAAAAATAAACTACATCGTAACTAAACTATTATTTTTTTAAATAGATAAAATTTTAAAAAATATATGATAACACAACTAAATAATGACATATTAGGATATTCAAATTGAACGTGTATGGATGCATAAGGTGAAAAATAGGGTTTTTTATTCAATCAACCGCTAAGTCCAATTCATAACAACAAAGGAAAAAGACAAACTTAGATTAAAACTTAAGAAGTCAAAGATGGATAGGATAGGAGATTATATTAATTACGAATAGTATAAAGTTATATTCGAATATCTACTTATAGATAACATATTATTGTAAGAATAGAAAACTAAGGTTTTGTAAGATTCTTTATGATTAGACTCAAATTATATATATATATATATATATATATATATATATATATATTGAGTTTATTTCAGAACTCTAAATAACTACAGAACTTTCATAACTCCTAATAAACAATTATTTTATATACAAATTTTTGTACTTGGGATTTTTTTATCATTTATTATATGTATTTTTTTGATTACATACATGTTAAAAGTAGTTTACATATATTTAATTGCCAAAATTATATATACGTGTCATAACTAATTACATATATGTAAAAAAACTAGTTTACATATGTGTAATTATAAAATTACATATAAAAAATGATAAAATTACTCTTAACATGTATGTAATCGTAAAAATACACATAATAAATGATAAAATTATCCTAAACATAAAAATATATAAATAAAAAGATTGTTTATTAGGAGTTCTGCGAGTTCTGCAAATATTTATGGTTCTGAAATGATCCTGGCCCTATATATATATATAGGGTAGGGTTCCAGCGTGAACAACCTCCCAAAAGTGAACTGCGTGAACAGATATGAACCCTTGATTTCCTTTTTAGTTGTTAAGGGTAGGATTGTAATTATATAAAAATTAGATTTAAATCATTATTTTAATAATTGAATTAAGAGTTAATTACACAGTTAGTCCCTGTGGTTTACACTAAATAACAATCTAAGGTACTAAGAGTTTAAAATCACGTTTTAGGGTATTAACTTTTAATTTTTTAACAAAGTAAGGTCCTAAGGTTAGTTGGCTGTTAAATGCTAACCCTGACACCCTCACGTGCAATAAACGTGAGGGTAAAAATGTCATTTAATCCTAATGAACTGCTTTCCCTCCCAATTTATAACCCTAAATCTAACATGCTCTTCCCCCTTTCCTCATCTGTGAACAGAGACATCGAAGATACATACTAAACCCTAACAGCCGTCATGGTGATGTGCAAGTGTGGTAGAGCAGCATTGATGAAGACATCGAAGACCTCCAAAAACCCTGAACGGAGATTTTATACATGCCCACAAATGGTAAGTATTTGAATCCCCTTATCACCTAATTCGTGTGTTTACTGAAATTTTTTATTTTCAGAGATCAAAATGTAAGTTCTTTGTGTGGATTGATCCTCCTGTGAACTCTCCTCCATCCCCAGAGTTAGGGTTTCATAAAGCCCCAAATCACAGTTCGAGCATTGAAGTCAGATTTGAAGAATTGAAGCATGAAATTAGAAGAAAGGATGCTGCATTAGTGATGAGTTGGTGTATACTTGTTGGCCTTTTAGTGTTAATCCTTGTAGTTGTTTTGATCAGTCTTCTCTTGAAGCCTTCATAATGTTATTCCAGTAATGATTCATAATGTTAGTCCAGTAATGAAATGTGAAGGCTGTGTTTTGTTTGTAATAAAGTGTGTTTTGTTTGTAATAAAGTGTGTTTTGTTTATAATGAAGTTGTTTATAATGAAGTTGTGTTTTGTTTGTGTTGACCATAATATGGCTTTAAAACCTGACAAGGCAAATTGACCATAATATGTCTTTAAAACCTGACAAGTAAACCTGACAAGTAAACCTGACAAGGCAAATTGACCAAACTGATAAAACCAAAGTCTTACAAAACTGAACATAAGATAAAACTGAACATAAGATAAAACTGAACATAAGATAAAACTGAACATATCCCAAACTGGTAACAACAGTTTTACAAAAACCATATCCCAAACTGTTTGATAACATATCCCAAACATCCTAATAACATAAAAAAGGATAACCAGAAGTTTTAGCAGCCTAATAACATAAAAAAGCATCAAAAAGCATAACCAAACATCCTATTTAACTAGATTGAGCAGCAGTTGAGCCTTGTCCGGTGCACCTTCTTTTATTGTGACCTTTTCCTCCACAGCTTCCACATGTCACTGTCTTCCATTTCCTACTCAACTTGCCATCTTTAACCATGCTATCTTCCTTCTCCATTTCATCCTTTCTTCTCATCTTCCTGGGTCTGCCAACAGGTTTGTGGTACATTGGTTCAAGGAGTTTTGTACTACAGTGTGCCCTAGGCCACATGCTTCTTCCATTGATTGGCCCTATTTTGTAAGAGTATACCTTCTTCCATGTAGACAACCAGTAGCACTCATCCACCCATCTCTCTGGTATGTCAACCTGTGCAAACAAAAAAAAAATACATTAATTAACTTTAAACCATTTGCAGCCACTTCAGTTGCAGTAATGAAATTACCTTCAAACCATTTGCAGCCATATCCCAGTTGGTGGCAACAGCATGTGTACAAGGCATGCCCCTTATTTCCCATTTCCTGCATGTGCAGGTCCTCTCAATGACATCCACAACAAACTGCTCTCCATATCTTTCACCCAAATAACAACTAACTTGATACTTAGGACCACCATTCCACTGGACAATTAAATTGGCTGCATGTTTTTTGACAAGCTCAAAATGCTCAGCAGCTTTTGGAGTCAACACACCATCAGTCTTAGCAATAACCTTCAGCACATTGACAATCCTTTTCATGCAATACTCTCTAACATATTCAAGAGCACTGATAATGGGCTTATCCCTGCCTGTTAACATAATCAAATATAATCACATGAATTGATTAAACACATATAATAATATAAATATAATAACATAAATTCAGTTAAGTAATCATACATACCATCCACCAATCTTGCATTAAACACCTCACACAAATTGTTTAACAACACCTCAGTCTTAGCCCTACCTGTTAACAACACAAATTGTTATACAAACCAACACCTCAGTCTTAGCCCTACCTGATGAATGTGTCTAACACAATATCTGTGTTCTGCACTAGGGAAGACAGCAGCAATGGCTGGGATGATTCCTTTCTGCCTATCTGAGATGAAAGTGAAATTGGCATTCACAGGTAATTCAAGATCATCCCTTAAAAGATCCAAGAACCATGTCCAGGAATCTTTTGACTCTGCCTCAGCTATAGCATATGCCAGTGGGTAGATCCCATTATTGGGATCCATAGCCACAGCAGTCAACAGTTGACCAGGGAATGGCCCCTTCATAAAAGCTCCATCCAAACCAAGGATTTCTCTTTTGCAAGCCTTAAATCCCTCCTTCAATGGACCAAGACAGATGTACACCCTTCTGAAAACCCTGTTACTTGAAGAAGCATTAATACTGGATGGTTCAAGGTCAATTTTAAAAGTTGTGTTAGGGTTTGTTCTCTGTAGTTCAAGGCCATAATCCCTTAGCAGCCTGTATTGCTTTGTATAATCACCAATCACATGCTTTGCAGCCATATTTTTGGCCCTAAATGCCTTCATTGTTGAAACTTCCATCATGAATTTCCTCTGCAACTGATCCTTGATAGCTTTGATTGGGATCTTGGGGTTTGATTCAATATCCAACATTATCTCCTTGGATATCCATTCAGATGTGAAGTGTCTTGAAGTTCTTGTCTGAAAACACTTATGTTGTGGGTTATAGGTTTTAACCACCCAGGTAGGTTCATCTTTAAGCTTAGCCACATACACAACCCAAGGACATTTATTAGGGTTTTCTTTTGTTAACCTACCACCATCTTTCTGACTTTCATTTGGGCCATCTTTTTGACTTTCACTTGGGCCTTCTTTTTCTTGGGCCATTTCAAAATCAGGAATTCTCCCTTTGCAATGGGCCCTTATCCTTTCCTGATCATTCCTATAGAAAAAAATCTCCCTTCTTGTTTCAATTGCATGTCTTCTGATGAGGGTCTTCACCTGTGAATTATCACCAAATGTTTGACCTACATAAAATGCACATTTTTCCTTACTAGCTTCTTGTTGTTTCCTAATCCTCCTAAATGCTTTTTTCCTATGCTTTTCAATGGTAAGTTCTCCTTCAGATTCAGATGTGCCAAGGGAATCATTGCTAAGATATTCTTCTTCTAAGGGATCATGTTCAGTATCATCCACACTTGTTTCAGTAGCATTATCAGTTTCTTTTTCATTGTTCATCTGATGCTTAGCCTGGAACTTGTCATTAAACTGACTCATATCAACTTCTACCTCAAACACCTCATTTTCCTCATCGACAATGTCCTCATCACCACTATCCTCATTATCATGTTCAACCCTTTCACTCTGTTTAGCCTTTTCATTCTCATTACCCTTTTCCTTCTGTTCAGCTGGCCTTACATAAGGTTTTAAAACATCACCAAGTGTGTTGTGATCACTAAACAGCTCATTAAAAGAAGCATCAACAACAGTCTGTCTTAGGATATTCTCAACATCTTCATTACTAAACTTCTCAGTCCTATTTTCAACATCATTGATATCAAAGTCTACATTCACTGTTACCTCTTCATCTACTTGTGCATTCTTTGGTTCATCTACATTACCAGCATTGACTGTCACATCTTCATCTACTTGTGCATTCTTAGGGTCATCTACATTACCAGCATTGACTGTCACATCTTCATCTACTTGTGCATTCTTAGGGTCATCTACTTTACCATTATTGACTGTCACATCTTCAGTTGCAATGCCTAAACCATGCTCTACATAAAGACTTATAACTTTGGAACCTTGTAGCACATATTCACTCATGACTCGTACATCATCATCAGTGCTTAAAGACATAAGACCACTATGTATCTCACTACCAGGAACCACAAAATAAAAATGATGAACTTTATCTTCTGAAAACCCTAACAACCTCATAGCATCGTTGACATCATGGATACAAAACATGTCCGTATCCATGAAATCAACATAGATTACCTTACCAGTTATGTAGCAAAGATTTTGATTTTTGATTCCAAATTGCCCATTGTAGTGTATCTTCAGAGAAAATAATCCTGTTTGTGTACCTGAAATCAACATTGATCATCTTTTAGAACAAGAAAATTATGCAAAATCCATTGCCTTTAGCATCCAATAAAGCATTATTGAGTAGGCGACTTACCGTATTTGCCAACGTAGTCAAATGGTTCATCTTCTTGTCTCAAAAGATCCATCGCTCAACGCTAAAACCCTAGAAATCAGGGTTTACTCGATTTGGGTTTACAGAGTATATGGGGTGAAGATGAATAGACTGATGTTGAATGAAACAGAGTTTAATTAAAGCAGGAGACCTTCATTTAAATGACATATTTACCCTCACGTTTATGGCACGTGAGGGTGTCAGGGTTAGCATTTAACAGCAACTTAACGTTAATACCTTACTTTGTTAAAAAATTAAAAGTTAGTACCCTAAAACGTGATTTTAAACTCTTAGTACCTTAGATTGTTATTTAGTGTAAACCACAGGGACTAACTGTGTAATTAACTCTTGAATTAATTTACATCTTTCCTAATTTAAATTCATTATCCACATTATGTTTATTTATTAATAAGATAATTATCAAAACAAACAACAAATCACCAAATTTCAATTTTAATTTTTATTTCAGATTTCATCACCAGAATTCAAATTTTGATTTTTAAGATCCACGTAACCTTCATATTTCAACGGTATACACATGTGTACTTGGATATAAATAAAACAGTACACATGTGTACTCAGCATCGTACGTATGTGTACAATAATTCACAGGTGTACATCAACATTCAATACAAAAAAAAAAAATCCGAGATATCACAAAAACAGACGATATACACATGTGTACATCGCATTTAAACAAATAATTTTTTTAATAATTGAATTAAGTTACATCTTTCGTAATCCTTGATTTGATTTGTGAGAGATTTATGCAATCAATTTAAGAGGATAATTAATTACTTGATTTGTGAGAGATTTATGCAATCAATTTAATATTGAAATTACACATATACCCTTTTTGTATTTAATTAATAAAAAAAAATTAACCAAATAATTACCATCATGCCACTCACTTTAATCTCAAGGTCATAAAAATCAAGGGCTCAGATCAGTTCACGTAGTTCACTCTTGGGATTTTGTTCACGTTTGAACCTAATCCTCTGTGTGTGTATATATATATATATATATATAGGATAATGCTTAGTAAGAAACCCTATATTCTTAGAAAACTTAGCAAACTATAATAGTGGCCATCATTTAGCCACGTAGCCCTCCCACAGTTATTGTTACTTTTTGCTTCAAGGTTATATATGTAATTTCGTTAGGCAAGATATTATAACCCATTTGAATTGACATCAGCATTTAATGCAAATCAGCCCCCATCAACTCATTTGTACCATGCACCCACCCCCATATTTCTTTTACAATTTCTCATTTTATATATTCTTCAACAGAATTACATAGTCATCTTCTACTCCCCTGTTCATTTCTCCATTAATATCCATGGAGACAAATCCACCAACCTCAGAATTAATGTCGCCGGTCCATAGTTTCCCCAACCGGTTCTTTTGCAGCGACTTCCAAAATGATGAGGAATTTAATGCTCCAGGTTTGTCCATATATGTAATTTAACTGTTCTCGAAGTTCTGTTTTTTTTGTCTTTTACAACTTTTTAATCTAATAATCCAAACTATACTGCATGGCCATGTTCACTTTTTCCATTCGAAGCTTCTGTATACACTTATATGCATGTTGATTGTTCTCGGTCATCTGAAGCCCCTGTTAGATCCCCGGATGTTGTGATATCCAACAATTTCATGAACAGCGCGTTTAATGATGACCAGGTTATGGATAATGAAGAAGGTTTGTTTTTTCTATACACTCGGTTTGTTTTTTTCTTCCCCAGATATGGCATTGTTCAAACATATTCCATAATGTTTACATGTAGCAGGGGAAGATTCGCATATGCAGGCCATGACTGTTGCTGTTTCTGGATCATCTCATGGTCCTTCTATGTTTGCTGAATCATCACGCGGCCAGTTAGACGGTTGTACAATGCACAATGGGAGCCCACTTTATTCTCATATCACACATTTCTAACCTTTTGTCATGCCATGTATAGCAGATTCCTAACCTTTTTCGTTTTATGATGCAGGGCCATCGAATCCATACTTTGTTTTTGATACCCCTCAGGGAACCCGTTACTGGATTCCTAACGTCGCTGATAAGTTCATACCAGTGTGTGGGAAATCTTATCCAACTTTTGCGGATGTTCTTTCCATGTATGAACTTTATGCGTTTGAAGCAGGTTTTTCTGTAAAAAAAGGGCAAACTAAAGTCTGGAATGGAATTCCCACACACAAGTATCTTCGATGCTCAAAATATGGAAAACCACAACCAAAGAGGACTTTCGACACCCTAGATGAATCTTCTGTTAAGCACCGGAGGACCAACTTCACATGGTGTGACTGTAAGGCAAGCATACTAGTCTCGATCTCGAACGATTCATACACAGTTCTGAGTTTCGATGATATTCATAATCATGAACTTGTTGAGAGTTACAACCGTGATCTTAGCAAGATATCACGGAAGCTGTCATTCTCCACGAAACAATTTATTCACAATATGAGTCTAAACCGCATCGGACCAATGAGAGCTTATAGATGTCTTGTAGCTTTAAAAGGAGGGCATCACAATGTCAATGGGACTCTGGTGGATTTTAAAAACTTTAGCCACCAGTTGCGAATTTTTATTGGTGAACGCGACGCACAAGTTTTCCTTGAACGCCTGCGTGAGCGTTTTGACAACCTACCCAACTTCTATTTTGATTACACTGTATCAAATGGAAAGTTGTCTTCTGTATTCTGGGCTGATGAGATTTCAAAGCTAAACTACAAAGCTTTTGGCGATGTCCTCGCGTTTGACGCAACTTACAGCACAAACAGGTTAGTCCCCCCCCCCCCCATTAACATATGTTAGGCCTGATCCCCAAGTATACAACCTTAACCCCAAAAAGTTTTACATATTGTTAACATCAAATCAATTTTTTGTTCATAGGTACAAGATGGTTTTTGTGCCATTCACGGGTGTGGATCATCATTTCCAATGTGTTACATTTGGAGCGGGTTTGATATCAACCGAGTCCATTGAATCTTATGTGTGGTTGCTTAAGGCTTTTGTAGGTCCCTTTTCTCGGAGGATCGA
This sequence comes from Helianthus annuus, assembly GCF_002127325.2. Lineage (NCBI taxonomy): Eukaryota > Viridiplantae > Streptophyta > Magnoliopsida > Asterales > Asteraceae > Helianthus > Helianthus annuus. Next base: position 2,293,738 of record NC_035433.2, read on the forward strand.
GAACAAACCTAAACCTTGTTATACTAACCCACTAGCGAGTGCGGAATCCAAGCTAGTAGGCAAACCGGGATGAAGCAAGAACAAACACAAGAACACACAAAGTTCACCGATTAACACCACTTGTATTAATACGTATGAAGGTTTACGGTTACAAGCACAATGTTTACAATCTTGTTTGCAAACTCTCTAAAGTGTGTGTGTGTGTGTTTTCCAGCAGAGTTTCTCTAACTCTCCAAATGTGCATCTATGCAACACTAACACACTGCATGGGTATTTATACCCATACACAGCAGGTCTTGGTCGAAGGATCGATAGATGGTCCGAAGGATCATCTATCGATGACAGGGAGCTCGAACGATCAGCGTGGACATCGAAGGATCATCCTTCGATGTCTAATGGTCGAACCATATCTTTCGAGCACCTCGAAGGATGATGCGTATCCTTCGAGGCTATCCTTCGATCCAGACAAACATCATGTTGTCCAAGTCAAACTAGGAGGATAGTTGACTTGGTCAACTTACAGACTGATTTAGGACATCGTTTACATACAGACCGAATACAGACAAAGTACAGACACAAGTGCACCAACAAACTCCCCCTTGGCTGTAGCTTTGTCTTTATCTTGTCTTTATCTTCTATAGATGTAGACTTGTCTCGAACTTCGACAGTCTTTGGTCTTCGAGTTTCCAAAACTCTGATGTCCTTTCAAGTCTTCATGGTCGGAGGATCTTCAAAGTCTTCACGTCTTGAAAGCAGAGAGTGTATCAACAAACTACCCGTATCATGTAGGAAGTGTGTTGACAAACTCCCCCTTAACATAAGCTCCCCCTTGAGTTATGCTCGTGAATGGACTTTATCTTTATGAAGTGAGATCCTTGTGGTGTTGAAGATGGCCAGTGGCAACTCGATCATCTTCGTCTTTTGAGCGCCTTCTCGTCGTGTCTTCATTCCAAAGCTTGTCATCGACCATGTTCTCCTAGCCTTTAGAATCTGCACATGCAAGAAATCTAAACGCGTAATGAGAACAACTGCTTGGAACATAGTATAAGCAAATGACACACGAATGACCATGTCACAATCAAGCACCGTCCGACAGTTTGAAAGTTTAATAAATTTTTCAAATTTTAAATTCTAACTTTCAAAACATGCAAATTTCGACCGTTTATGAAGATTTAGTCAGTTTGGTTTTCGTTCAGGTTTCAGGCAACGAAGACTTGAGCTCCAACATCGTACGATCGAGAATAAAGTAGAAATAAAATCTTTTTGGCTTTTATAAAGTTTATATTAAAACACAGATTTTAGATGTGTTTTTGAAATTAAAAGACAACAATTTTAATATCCTTTGAGTGTTATCAAACGACATCACCGCTAATGTCGTGCTGATATGCACCAAACGACGAAACTGTTTAAAAGAAAAACAAAAAAAGTTAAGCAGTAAATAAATATATACAGACATTCTTTTTGCGAGTTTCGAGGGTAAGAGAATCATATCAGTGTACGGTCATGCCAAAACACTCTTGTTGTTCAGTTAGTTAACATTAAGATAAGCATCCTATAACAATTATCGGTATTGTTATCCACTTAAGCTCAACTTATCAGATGTAATCATGTTTAGAGGATACGTTAATGTATGATTTATACTTACCGACCGGTGTTCATCCACATCACGACACATTCCCGTATCAAGGTATGCACGAGAGTTCATCTTACCGGTGAGTATACCGATTATCATCTGTTTGACCGTATAAATTGTGAGATACTCACTTATTTTGATTTGAAAACAAGTCCTTTGTGATATAATCACTTATTGATGAGGAACTTGATTTTCGTATGCATGAGGGCGCAGGTGCAAGTCCGTGAACAGGTCAGTACTTCCGTACAGCAGAGAGACGAACTTGACACCCGGATAAATGTGATATTTTATCACTTATTTGATTTGGACATGTGATTGTTTATCACTTATTGAGGTCGAATGCAGTATGCAATATGTGCACGTATGTATAGTATCATGGAAGATCTAGACTTGCGTCCCCGTTATTTTTCGGTAAAAGATACAACCATGATACCCAGATGATAAGCAGCATAAAGACCGAATATCTCAGAACCTCGGCAATCTATCAAACGAAATTTCGGTACTAAGACCATATGCCAATGAATGGTTCCCACCTGGTCTTCAGTCGATTAAGATTTATATCACCCTGCACACTTTAAAATGATTGTGAGCCTACCGATACATCTTATATAGAGCTGCTTATCGTTTTGCATTTAAGGTTTAAAGAGGTTTGGATAGACCACTGATGTACTATCATTTTCTCTTTTGCTCGCCAGGAAACTCATTTTTGTTTTTCTATTGTTTTTGTGTTTTTGAAATTTTTCGATGTTTTTGTATTTTCCGATTTTTGGATTTACTCCCCCTAAAATCAACAAACTAAGATAAATTTAAAAACACACAAAGATATTTACAAAAATGATTTTCCGATGTTGGTTTACTCTTGCTTGACCTTAATGCCATTTACCAATAATAAGAAGTCAAATCTAGATTTGTCAAAAGCTTTGGTAAATAAGTCGGCACGTTGGTCATCGGTGTGGACCTTAACAACATCGATTAGCCTTTTCTCAAAGCAATCACGTATGAAGTGATATTTGATTTCGATGTGTCAGGTCAAAGAGTGCTGTTCGAGATAATAATAATTCACAAAGTAGCTTAAATATCGACAAGCATAGGAGAGATTTAGAAATTCAAAAACCGTATCCTGCAACCGTTTCATGCATTGCAAGGAATCTAAGTGTTCTCCCAAACTTGATATCCACCCGGTGTGGACTTCAAAGTCGATTTTGTAGCTACTGACTAATCTCTTGACAGCAACAAGGTCGTAAACCTCCGGGTCCGGCTGGTCTTCCATATTGCACCAGCGAAGGTCTGTGAAGGTCTGTGACTTTCTCTTTCAGAAATGGTGTGCGGATGTTCAATGCACTCCAAGGCATCGACACACATTTCACTTCATTCGTTCCTGCGGACCCGATCAAAAACCAGAATGACCAAATTTTCGGCACTTTCTTCATTTGGTCGAAGTTTGCAACTTCATTCAAACACATTCTTTCATCAGACTTTTTGTGTTCTTTTCTTCTTCCCTCTCTCCACCAAAGGCAACAATTTCTTCTGTCGCCTATCTTGTGCAAGAACATTCCACTATCAACAATCCTAAGACTATCGATAGTTCCTCCTGGAACTTCCTGCACACTCACTCAAAGATTAGTTGGAGAGGGGGACCCAAGCCTTCATAGACTTGGGTTGCCCCTGAGAATCAAGAAATGTAATTTCAACCTCTTGATAATTGTCAAGCACAACACCTCCCTTTGAACCTTTACCTGTTTTAGGTTTCCAAGTTTGTTTTTGTTTACCAGAGTGTGTATTATGTACATTTTCTGGTTTTAATGGTTGTGACAAACTAGGTTTCCTTTTAACAGTTTCCGGTTTTAAGGCCTTTTCGATCACCTTTACATTTTTACGTCGTTGTTTTGTTTCTTGCTCTTGAATAGTGCGTTTATCATGTTTTGGAGAAACAGTACGACGTTGTGAGTGACCTTGTTCAGAGGGGGTTCTTTCAACAAAATTTGGTTTGGGCAAGTTTGTGCAATCTTTAATGATGTGCCCAGACTTCCCACATTTGAAACAAGTTCTCCTTTCAACAAACTTAGGAGAATTTGTTCGACTAGCAGATGTCGAACCTGTAGAACCTGAGGTACTTGCTCGTTCATCACACCCGTTTGTGTGTTGGGTGTAATTGTTATCGCTGTTACGCTTCAAAATCTTGACTTTTTGTACAAAATCGGTGTTTGATTTGTTTTCAAAAGTCTCAATTTTATCCGTACCCTTTGATGCTACAAATTTAACATCTTTGCTCTTCTTTTGATAACGAGCTCCTTTTGTTTCAACCTTAGCCTTTGGCTTTGGAGCTCGTTGTTGTTGTTTACCCTTAAAAGCAATTGGTTGTTGCTTTGTCGGTGATTTCTGATTTCCAAATTGTTTTCTGATTTCAGCCTTTGGAATTGGATCACATTGAGTTACAGCAATTCCCGGAAGTGTTTTTCCCAAAAATTTGTTTGTATTGTCTTCAAACACTTTGTCAATCAAAGATTGATTGACATTTTTGATTGGAAAGTCTTTGTCAGAATAAATTTTACTATCACCGATTAAAGTATACAACAAGTCATTGCTTTTAACAGCAGACATACTTTTCTTATCATTCTTGACATCTTTGACAGGATCTATCACTTGCTTGACAGCAGGTTGCACGACAGGAGTAGGAGGATCACAAAGAATATGATTCTCAATTGGAATTTCTACTCCCTTCGTCTCATCAAGTGATTCATCCTGTTCATTCACATCTGATTCATCATCTGAAGAATCACAGTCCTCAATGGTTGGAGGACTTTGATTTGAAGCACATGATGATTTTCCTTTGTTATCAGATGAGCCCTCTGATGAATTGTCCGGTTTGAACCCTAGCCCAGTGGCAAATTCCTCAACATCAAGAGGTACACTGGGTTCATACCGAGGCATTTCCTCTTCATCGGGCATCTTGGTATAGTTGTTCATCAAAGGAGGTGGGCAAGCCTTATACCCAACTCCTTTCACATTCCCTTTCAGTTGTTGAACGTCAATTATGTGATCAAGCACAAATCGGGAGTTAGAATAACTCTCCAATTTTTGCTTGATAGCATCATGCTCGCATTTGGCAATGGCTAACTCCTTCTTGGTCTCCTCAACAAGATTAATATAATCGTTAATACTAACTTGTTTATGATAAACAACTTTGTTCAATTCGGAAACACTTTTCTTTAGGGTTTCAATTACAGATTTAAAATCTTTTTCGTTTTGAGTTAACGCCATGTTTGCCTCTTTGCATTTGGACAGTTCAATAACCAAACTTTGATTGTGACTATGAATCGTTTCAGATTCACGTCTCAATTCATCACATTCATGCTTCATCTTAGCACATTCACTACATATGCTAGGAGTTTCAACCTTTACCTGACTTGAAGAAGCTGTGACATTAGTCATAGAGACAGTTTGAGAAGAGAAAGATCTATCCTCAGTGAGAATCTTCTCCATTTCTTTCGATGCAGCATCAGCTTTCTCGATCAAGTCAGATTTTTGATCTTTTGTCTCCTTGGCATCATCCGACAAATTATTAGCTTCAGAATCAATTCTTTCATTCAGATTGGATTCTTCATCTGAACTGCCACTGTATCCTGAACTGTTATCATCTTCCGAAGATTCACCATCATTGACATTTTTGACAATTTCAGCATAGAATGCAGTTCTTGTTTGATCATCGTTTCCCAACTGTATGTCCGTACCACAATCGACGCTTTGCTCAAATTGAGGTTTTGTTGTGGAAACTTGAGGTTGTGGTTGTGGCTGTGTTGGGACAGGAATGTACGACCTCGGATCGAATTGAGGTTGTGGAGCAGCTATTGACTGAGGAAATGAAAAGGAACTCGTATTGGACACAAAAGCAGTTTGAAGCTTCGGTTGCTGAACAGAACTAGAACTAGCTGAAGGACCAAAACCAGGCAAATACATTTCTGTGTTTTTAGGAACAAGAGCTCGCTGAGCTTTCCGGATTTCTTGGTCATTCTTGTGTTCCAGCTTCTCAATGAATTCATAGATGTTGACTGTATTCAGAGTACCCGTATGCTTCAGCTGCTCAATGAATGAACCCCACTTTGGTGGTAGAGCATCAGCAAACCGTGCCACCATTTCCTGTTGAGATGTAGGAACACCAAAAGCACGCATTTCACACGTTAAATGATAATAACGATTTGTTATATCATTTAGTGTTTCATTCTCTAAGAAACGAAATGATTCGAATTTCTTCTTCAACTGATCCTGGCGTATCTTAGTAGTAGCTGCATATCCTTCTCCTCTTTCCGCCACAAAATTCTGCATGTCTTGATTTTGCTTTGACACCAAAGCCCATTGACTTGCACTGATTGAAGGCTGTGGAATCATACTCTTTGCCCAATCTGCAGCAGTGACTAACTTTTGATTGGTTCGTGAGTCCAAACTCCAATCCCATGGACTTGTACAGCTCATTTTGATCAAAAAAATTAATAAATAACCTACACACCACAAACTGTCAACAACAAACAGACAACAATTGAAAGATACAATCTGATCGAAAGATCAAGACTTGTTCGAAGGATCAACAGTGATCGAAAGATTACTGTTGAGTTTCGAGCAATAGTCTTCGAAAGATTCTCAATGAAAGATCCTTATCTTTCGACTGATTATCACGAAAGATTCAATGTTCGAAAGATTTATATCTTTCGAATACTGATCTCGAAGGATTCACAATGAAAGATCCTTATCTTTCGAGATGTATCCTTATCTTTCGGACAACAAACTTTCGAAAAGATTCCAACTACGAAGGATAACCCTTAGACTTCGAAAGACTACTCGAAGGATGCTAATCTTTCGAGCTGTCTCCAATCGAAAGATGTCGAAGGATATCTTTCGATGTCGAAGGATACCTTTCGAATCCTCTGACACACCTGACACGAAAGGACAGGTTGGTGGAAAAGGTGATGTGTTGATGTACCAACTTTCGGCAGAAAGGATGGTTCTGCAACAACTTTTCACCAAACAATTGACTTTCAAAAATTTTTGCCAAAATAAGCAACCTTATCTTCAAGAACTGGTCACCGGAAACACACCGGAGATATGGCCGGAAAAATCAAAGTTTCACAAAAACGATTTTTATGTTACCCAAACCGACCCCGAACACTCCCGATAGGTTTAGTATGCGTTTTTATGCAGAAAACTACCAAAAACGGGTGCTAAACCAAGTGTCCAAACACACCAAGAACTTGAACAAACCGGTTTTAAACAAGGTAAAGAGCGAGGCTCTGATACCACTTGTAGGTCCCTTTTCTCGGAGGATCGAGAACAAACCTAAACCTTGTTATACTAACCCACTAGCGAGTGCGGAATCCAAGCTAGTAGGCAAACCGGGATGAAGCAAGAACAAACACAAGAACACACAAAGTTCACCGATTAACACCACTTGTATTAATACGTATGAAGGTTTACGGTTACAAGCACAATGTTTACAATCTTGTTTGCAAACTCTCTAAAGTGTGTGTGTGTGTGTTTTCCAGCAGAGTTTCTCTAACTCTCCAAATGTGCATCTATGCAACACTAACACACTGCATGGGTATTTATACCCATACACAGCAGGTCTTGGTCGAAGGATCGATAGATGGTCCGAAGGATCATCTATCGATGACAGGGAGCTCGAAGGATCAGCATGGACATCGAAGGATCATCCTTCGATGTCTAATGGTCGAACCATATCTTTCGAGCACCTCGAAGGATGATGCGTATCCTTCGAGGCTATCCTTCGATCCAGACAAACATCATGTTGTCCAAGTCAAACTAGGAGGATAGTTGACTTGGTCAACTTACAGACTGATTTAGGACATCGTTTACATACAGACCGAATACAGACAAAGTACAGACACAAGTGCACCAACAGCTTTCTTGAAGGCACACGGTACTCAACCAACTCTCGTGCTGAGTGATCAAGACCCATCCATGCTACAAGCTGTTCCTATGGTCTTTACCGAATCACGACACCGTCTATGCATGTGGCATATAATGAAAAAACTACCCTCCAAGGTTAGCTTGATTTGTTAGCCCTTAACATGTGTTATTCAACATGACACAAATTTTATATGTCTTCTCACACTGTTTTAATCTAACTCGTGTTAGTAACTATTAACTTTTTCAGATCTCTGCCGACGTGCTCGATAACACTGATCTTCGGTCCTGCATTCACCGGTTGGTTTGGAATGTTTATATCAAACCTGAAACGTTTGAGTCCCGCTGAAATGACCTCCTACAAACATTTGGGCTTCAAGACCACAGCTGGTTGAACGACATGTACAACATCAAACATCTATGGGTACCAGCCTACTTCAGGGAACTGCCCATGTGTTGCTTAATGAAGACCACCTCCCGCTGCGAAAGCTCTAACGCTGCCTTCAAGGTCAACTCAACAAGCGCAAACACCCTTGTACAATTTATGATGTGCTTTGAAAATAGGGTAGACAACCAACGATATCGTCAACGTGTATCGGAGTACAAAACCTCATCCACAATGTTCACTGGCAATACTGATTTAGCGATAGAACAGCACGCGTTCGCCATTTACACAAACGCTGTTTTCGCGCAAGTTCAAAAAGAGATAATTAAAGGGAAGTTTTTATGCTACATCACAAACCAAACCGAGCCCAGCAATTCCAGTCTTCTGATAGACGTCACTCATTTGGATAAAAGGAACAACATCACAAACGTCTATCAGGTAACACATGTTAGGCAATTTCATTATTACCAATCCTCTAACATATGTTAGATCTAAAGGGCTTTTCTTTTTTGCTGTCTATGTTCAAAACAGGTTACGTATAACACTGTAGACCAATCCGCCAGTTGCTCATGCAGGAATTTCACACGTATCGGATATCTGTGTCGCCATGTCTTTTGCGTCTATCGATTGAAAAATGTTGAAAGGATTCCACCACAATACATAAACGATAGGTGGCGTCGAGATGCCCTCCCCAAACAGGTTTTTTCAGTTTCCAGTCGATACGGAGTCAACCCACACGCACCGTCCGTTATGCGGAATGAAATCCTCGACCTCGTTACTGAATGCGTTGATGTGGCCAGAACCGATGAGGATGCGTTGGCAAAATTGGTTGACCAACTCAGGGATTTCAAGATCAATGTGCTTTCCAAGCAACCATTGTCTACAACTCAAAATGAATCAAACGAGTGTCAAATGGAAGAAATAGTTGGACAGCCAATCAACATTCCAGTCGAAGTTGCTAATCCAGAAGTTGCACGCAATAAAGGATGTGGTACTCATACTCGCATTTCTGGGCCCGGTGAGAAGGCAAAGGCAAAACCACCAAAACGTCCAAAGCAGCTTCGTTTATGCAAGCGTTGTGGTCTGTATGTCGACGACCACGACTCACGCAACTGCCTTAAGGTGGCTGCAATGAAAGCAGCAAAGGCAGCTGCTGAACAACAAAGGCAGACCGCCACTGGCGACTCACCCTCTGATTAAAATCTCTATTGTCGTTTTCTAGTACTATGTAATGGGAGACTCTCTTCATTTTGGCCTTCTTACACACATGTAACAGTCTTTTGACATCATCCTGCTCTTCTCTGTTACGTGTGTAAGAAGGTGGAACTATTTGGATCCCATTAACCATAAATAGGATTGTAAGAAACTCTATGGCCTTGGCCACTTTTGTGTTTGTAGGACCGAAGATCTTTGGGGACCTCTGTTTGCTATTAATGGCCTTATGTTAATATTATCTGCATTTTGATAACTGTGTTTTTGTGTTTTATTTTTTTACAATGGCATAAAAACAGCTGCTTAACACATGTTAGTCCCCATAATGCTTGGGTCTTTTCACTTGAAAGGATCAAAACAATCTGTGTTAACCACACAAAAACAACATATATATTAAACCACGCCAGGTTATAGAATTAGCCTTCACCTCTAGCCAACTTAAACACACATTCTACTAATAGGTTACACAAAAATAAAACAGCTGCTTAACACATGTTAGTCCCCATAATGCTTTGGGTCTTTTCACTTGAAAGGATCAAAACAATCTGTGTTAACCACACAAAAACAGCATATATATTAAACCACGTCAGGTTATAGAATTAGCCTTCACCTCTAGCCAACTTAAACACACATTCTACTAATAGGTTACACAAAAATAAAACAGCTGCTTAACACATGTTAGTCCCCATAATGCTTGGGTCTTTTCACTTGAAAGGTTCAAAACAATCTGTGTTAACCACACAAAAACAGCATATATATTAAACCACGTCAGGTTATAGAATTAGCCTTCACCTCTAGCCAACTTAAACACACATTCTACTAATAGGTTACACAAAAAAAAAACACATAATAAAATACCAACAAAACGACATTGGTATGTCGTTTTGTTACAACATAGGGTCATCAGGTTAACACATCTTCAACCATTTTCAACATACTAACTACCCATTGTTATCCTCCATTTGTAACAAGCTTTTCATCATGGTGTGGGAAATTCCTCATCATGAAAGTACAGAGGAGAGGGGTTGCGCTCACTCTCCCATGGGTCATGGTAACACCAGGACTGGATTGTTTCCGGTGAGTATGGACACAACGGGCAACCACATAATTCATGGTCTGGATCCGTCAGCAACCTAACCAACTCATCTGGTAGCCCCTTCAACTTTTCAGCTTCTGGAACAACGTGTTCCCTACGGCGTGACGTTTCTTGCGACACACCAGCTACATCAGTTACATTTTTGGTTCCGCTTTCTGAGGCATCGTCACCAGAAGCTACTTCAGTTTTCCCGTCTTCTCGATTCTTGTGAGACACTTTTCTTTCGTAGCACACCCCGTACCGGCCCTCACATGCTTCCTTCCCCTTTTGCATCCGCTTCTCCATGCCTGGTTGGGTAGCCGTAACCTTACCTTTACACGGGTCCATCACGTTACAAGACTTTGGAACCGTTAACAGTTTATGGTTAAGTGAAGTGGTGAAGTATTACAGAATATGAGTTTGGTTCTTCACTACAATACTTATAGAGGTTTTCCCTGGGTACATTTAATATAGGTCTTTGTGACTTGACTTTGATGTGACCATAAGGTGCCAAAAAGCAATGGTTCCTTTTCCCAATAAAGTGGTTTTATAGACACTAACCCCTATGTTTGTAGTCTTCTGCCACCAACTTTCCCCAATTTCCAATATTCGTACTACATTTTTAGAAAGAGTGTTCCCCTTGGAAGCAGCATTTTCTCATTTTCTATAATGTTACACGTACCTTTATATAATTTCAAACAACCTCTAATAAAATATTATCAACTACGTCAATCAACTAGATTAATAATATTCTAACACATCCAACAACACATCAATATTCTTTAGAGTATAGAATTACCAACTAACTAAACATCAGATTGTATATAGATAGTCTATCCCCCAAAAAGACATCGTGACCATGCCATACCCAACAAAACACCCACCCCGCAATAAGTTTAAAGCAACATCCCCAAATCCATCAAAGTACATTACATGTCTCCAAAAACAAAGCTGGCGCAATTAATGCACAATGTTGCTACAGTAACTTCCATTTCACCCCCCTAACACGTGTTACTCTATTCGGCAATCCTGCTTGATTTTTGGCAGCAGCACATTCACCTCCGAACATAAGATGTGCGCAGCATACCTCTTTCTCAACTTTCGCACCTCCGCCATCTTCCTCGCCCCACTCATGCTGAACCCACAGTTAAAACTTTTGTTTTTCCCCATGTAGCACTCCATGTGCCGCATCAAGAAGACCCCACAATCAGTTGTGTTTGCGGTGGTCGCCCAAGGAACCGGCATACGCTGGATGTTGCAGTACTCTATGTCATCGGCTCGCGGATTCCCAACCTCCCGAAGATATTGCACAAACATATCTTTCTGCATACACATATACAAGCCATGGTCAATAAAAAAGCAGATCCTCAATATTATCACACTGATTTGTTCAACAATTGTCAGTTTAGTAACTTACGATCTTATACGCTGTGTCCTTGTGTAGGTAGTAGACACTATCTTCTATCAACTGACCTTGTCGGGCTTTGTCATTATCAACGACATAAATCCCGGGGTCGCGTAACTCAAACACTAGCAAGTAAAAGTGTTTGTGCTCCAATATCGGGAAGAAAACAATGTCTTGATTTCGAAAGTCAGGAACATTTTCACCGCTGTTAACCGCACCTTTTATTCCAAGCCGAAACTTGTGCATCCGCGCCTCGACTCCGCCTTCCTCAGATGTTAGCATCCACGGAAACTTTAAGCACAACAGAGAAATTAATAAGGTCAAAAAGTCGCCACACTGTAATCTCTATATACATGGCACTCACCACAACTTTAGTACCAAAGAATTGCCTACTGTAAGCCTCCCGTGATTTCCGTTTCTCTTGGAAGTTTAGCACCTCCGCCCAACAGTCGATAATACCATCTGAGACCTCATTACCAACGTTTAAACTCTTGAACATAGCCCGAGACGCTTCTACATGGGTAGGGCTTCTAAACAGCAACTCCCTGGTGTCAGATGTACAAATTATAAATTATAAATTAAATTGCATACTTTAACACATGTTATTTATTATTTTACTAAATTTTGGTACGGTGACCCCCCTACTTACACAGCCATGTGTATCGGACTATCTACATCAACCACCGACGACGAACCCTGTTCCCTCCTACGGAAAAAATCAAAATATAACGAATTATCTAGTGTGGAACTTGGTTGATGGTTTACCCTATTATTATAAAACAATAAACCACGTTGCAGTTCTACTTACACGTTTGCCTCCATTGCCCGCTTCCTACGAGAATGCCCATTTAAAAGGTGCAATGGGCTTTCATCAGCGTATATGTACTCCCACATATTTGCCTCCTTCTTAGTTATTGGCTGACCCATGTCAACAGACCTTATATAGTAAGGTGATCTGTTTGGTTCCGATGCCACTTTCTCTCTGAAAGGGAGCTTCCTTTTTTGGGCCCCCAACTCAGCCAACATACGCACACGGTTTGCCAGCGGAATATTGTCCTCCACCTCATTCATATCACCCCCACAAAATTCCAGACCAGTTTGCCCTTTGTGGATTGCAATGGCCGGGTCATAGGAGCTAACTGGTTCTACCATTATAACCATACTCAAGTCTGTGGTAGCCTCCATATCGCCTAACACATATAAAATAAACAACTCACGTAACGCAGTAAAGAATACAACACTTTTCATAGTAAATGAATGTGTTTCAGCTCACCGGAACGCTCCAGCACTGTTTCTGTCCGAGCAATATCATCCATCTTCCCACTTGTGCAACCTGCACGTTTAATGCAAATAAGTATATTATATATGACTCCTACTAACCCATCAATACTAAGTTTGTTTAATGCTCTATCGTACCGAGGTCCTGTGACACGTCCAATTCACCCCTAATTTGTGTCATTCCAAGACTCCAATTGGGGCCATCTAAATTCCGTTCATCAAAAACCGTATCGCCTTCGCACATTGTGTATATGATTAACACATGTTAACTCAATATATGATACAGGTAGGGAAGCAGTTAACACATGTTAGAGCATGAAAGTCTTTACCGTTCTTTTCCGCAGGCCACACCTCTTCAGCCGCTTTCCCTTTTCCCTCGACATCCTGGGCCTTATCGAAACCTGCGCCTGTGACAGAGTCTACCACCGCGCTACTGCACCCTTGCATATTTACATCAGTTGCATGCATCCCATCATGCTCAATCTTACCTTCTTCAGCTGCATAAAACAATCTTATCACATCTCATGCACAACTTAGTACCAGAAGCTGCATAAATAATTACCGTTAAAATCACGGTCACACTCATCAACAGCACCCTTGCCTTTGCCATCCAGAACCACATGTTCGTCCTTATCATTAACAGCACCTTCCACAGATGCAAACACGACGCCACCACTCTCTTCTTTTCTTCCATCAGATGCAGCCCTAACTTCATTCTCAATCTTACTATCTGTAGTTGCATAAACATTTTTCGAATAAATTAGACATGGCTAAACATGGCTAAACAAATAAAACGGTTTCCGAAGATTACCTTCATTCTCATTCCCTTCAACCTGTTTGCTATCCTTAACCTGTTTGCTATCCTTAACCTTTTGATCACAAACAAACCGTGCTTCGTAAATCTCATCCTTTTTGGCGTCATTCGCTTCTAGATCGGTGTTCTGGTGATCATTGTCATTCGCAGCCACTTTATTGTCTGTATCCACTCTATTCATCTTTACTAACAAACTGCATGTCCGAACCACGGTAATCTGTCAAAACAAGATGCCCCATGTTAAAACAAATAAAGTAATACAACACACTTTTAAAGTCAGACATTCTGAAAGGGTACGGGAACTACCACGTACACCATGCACTTCTGCTGCTTTAATACGCAGTATTGCACGCATTAAACCCAGCGGCTTATGCACTTCTTCAGCATCACTTTTATCCACGCTTCCTGCTCCTTTATTTTCTTCGGCACCACGAATACTACAGTCACCTCCACTTGAATTACCAGCATCATGAACACTCTTATCACCTTCGACGACTTCATTTGTTTTTTGCCCAAATTCACTAAACCCCAGTTCTCTCTCTTCCAGTTGCTTCTTAGTCTTGTTGAACCCTATAACATCACAGAAATATTAAATGGGTTTCAGACACGTACGCATATTAGAGGGTAATAAATTTTAATGAGCAACAAACTACGCGTTTACTTCTAAATCTAAATGTATGATTAAACTGGTAACACATGTTACAGCTTACCTGATTCGTTGCCATCATCCGTTTTTTCCCGATCAATCTTTATATTTGTCTTCGGGCAACTCGGAACCACATAGCTTGCTTTCATTTCAGGAGCATCCTTTAACTTATTCAGACGGGGAGATCTCCTTACCCGCAACGACATACCACCTTCTTCCAGCTCTCCGGTACACTCAGTTCCATCAGCAACTACGCTTGATTCCCCCGCACCATCTGGTGCAACCACAACAGACGGTTATTCTATACGATAATTATCACTTTAACATGTGTTAGACTAAACATTTCATTCCATAACATATAGTAAAGGTACATAAACTCTTTTCGCGCTATAAACGTACTCTTAAAATGGTAATACATGTAACAATTTACCTTTTTCTTTGCCACCATACGTGTATTGTCCACCAAACTTCATACTTGTCTTTCTTCTTTTTGGGGTCACAAACCCTTCTTCTGTCTCACTAACATGCTTTAACTTCCCGAGTCTTGCAGATCTCCTCACCTGACCCGACTTTCCACCATCTTCCATCTTTTCAGCATAGTCTTCTCCACCATCATCTATGATTGATTGGCCCGCAACATCAGCTGCAACCCCAAAAAAATATGTCAATCAATACAGGTTGCCACACCGTCAAATGTGTTACAGTGATCACTTTAAGAATGATAACCAACACAACAGGTATAACATTTAACACGTGGTTCCGTGTTCATTTCATAAACATTGTCAGCACACCTTCTTGGGCATCAAAGTCTATTGCTGAAGATCCTACTGCTTTCAATCTACTTTTACTGATTTTCTTGTTTTGCCGGATAAGCGACTTCCTGTACAAGCTCGCTATTGGTGACCCATCTGAAAAATCGTCGTCCATGCCATCCCCTACGAAATCGTTTGCACAACGATAAATGGATTCCAAATTATTAAACTAAATAACACAAAGAATAACAGTTACTAACCAGCGTTCTCTCCTTCGTTGATGTGAAACCTTTCATCATTTCTCAAATCTCCCAAGACCGAATTGATCTTGTGTGACGCTAAATCTACCGCGTCATCGTGATCCTCACTTTCACTAACTTTCTTCTCAAACATACTTTCAAACGTTGCCTTCAACGTTTGTACTTCTTCGTCTTCATGGCTCTCCACCAATAGCGATTTTAACATATCCTCAATTTTGACTTTGTTCTTCTTTGTCACATTTATTAACTGTCGTACTATCGTCAACCTCTCCTGTTGAAAATAGTTTTCCAACATTTTCATAATAAGAATATATACTAATTGTAAAAAACACATGTTAGAGCATATAACTTTACCTCTTTACTTGCCCAGTGTTCCACGTTATAGTTTCTGGGACGTGTTAATCCTTTAAACCGTCCTAGTCCAAACCCACCAGCAAGGATTTCAAGCCTTTCTCTCTCTCTCAGTCTTTTCAAGTTCCAAAAAGCTAAAGGACACACCGCACCGTCTACCTCCATCCCCGTGCACTCAATGCTATCAACGTACAACAACTACAAGAAACAACTATCCGTTCAGCCCGGAAATAATCAACTATTCTAACACATGTTAATTATATAAAATAATTAAAAGTACACTTACCATGAGAATCGTTAGAGGACCGACGAAGAAACTTTGTGGGTCAAGCCGATTCCAGGTATCTTTGCAAGTTCTCAGCTTTTCTACAACAAGGTCACACCAGTCTATTGTTGCAAAGTCCATTTCTTCATCCAGATACTCTAAGATTTCTTCCCGTAAACAACTTTGTTTATGACAATCAACCAGCACTGCCACAAAACACATTACAAAATCCATCCTGAAATCAAAACTGTCTTCGCCATCGGACTCATCTATCATTTTCACCATCTTTGTTGGAGGCACCATTACCCCCGGGTATCTCGCCCTCCAATCCGCAGTGGCATCAGTCAGCATCGGCAGCTTACCAATCGAACTAAACTTTTGTCCACCAGTCGGAATCCCTAATAACTTATGTATCACTTTCCTGTTCACCTTGATATCACCGGCAGGCGTACATATCACCATCTTATCGGGATTAAAATTGTCCACAACAAAATAACCTAACTTAGCCGGCAAACCATCAACGCTGAAAGTTAGCAAACGACCAAAGCCCATTTGCCTGACTGCGTCACGTTGTTGTTCTGTCAATGCCCGTACACACTTATAAAACTGCAGTGGTGCAGATCTTGTCCTTATGCCTGGAAATTCATCCTTTTTTGCTCGCTTACGGGCTTTCTGAACCTTTGGTTTCCCTGCTTTACCTTTCCCATTGTCCTCCGAACCCTTCTTCTTTTTGGTCCTTAACGTCCCACCCTTCGATGTATCCGTCACTTCTGCCCTACGTACTGAAATAACATTTTATACGAAACAACAACAACCCAAACAATTAGTCTACTTTACAACCACCGATGACAACATGTAACAATTTTTCATTCGTAACATCCAAATTTTTGAAGGGCTTAAAAAATAACTAACCACGGTTTTTTCGCATTACATTGCCAGAATTATCATCGGCGCTGTTTCTTTCCCCTGCTGGTTATCACATGTTAGTGAATTTTCAAGGTCATGCCCAATTATCACATGTTAATCAAAGCCATCAATATTTAACTAACCACGTTTTCTTTTGCTTCCACACCCAGAACTATCCCCGACAATGCTGATCTTCCCTACATTTTCAAACATGTTTACTCAGATTTAACTGGATACGCAATTAGCCACTATTATAACAAAAGGAACTTACCACTGTGCTTTTTGTTATGTCCCCGTTTGCTTTCCACATTACCTTCATTTAGCACCGATAGATTCGTAACGAAAACGATTAGCCCAACAAGACATTATACAAATTATAAACAATATTACTGGTTAACCGTTACCTGTTTTCCGTCTTTTCCCATGGCTTGGTGACACACTATCGGTATCATCATACACTGCAAGGCATCCAACAAAATTCTGTTATGCACAATTTCTTATCCAACACACTATCCATATACAGATCACCTTGAACTATGTTAAGTGTTCAGAGACATAAAAATTCTAACCTAACTCCCGTTGGGTCGGACCAAAGTCAGATTGTTGTTTGGAAGGTCCTCGCTTGGGTTCGTCGGATATAATCACAACGCTAGGGCTCTCAGACCTTTTTTGCCCTAACCCGTGTTTCGAAGTCCTACATATATAAAAGAAAACAAACTCAGTTGCCATTTTCCGATAAATCGGTTGAACAAAACCAACTTTTACATGACCGATTACAACAAACTAACCTTTTAATTGAAGTCTGAATCTTCCTTAATCGTTTCAGCTTCACCGACGATGACAAGATTATGAACGACTTCCTCATTCTCCAAGCTGGACACTATCGGCTTCTGTGTTAGGGTTCCGGAAGTAGCTTCTCAATGTTTCTTTTTGGACGAGAGAGAAACATGAACAGATGATAAATGAGTATAATGGTCAAGAAGAAAAATTTTTGAATTGTGTTTGGAGTTGTTGATTTGACGGCTACTGCATGGCAGTGCTTTTTGTTTTCCAATGTGTATGTTGACTTCCGAAAATGCCCTTCGATGGTACTAAATGGCAGTACTTTTTATTTCTTTTTAATTTTATTCATACCAAAATAATCATAGCCATGATCAAGTTTGATGTAAGCTAATCAATGGTTCACAATGGGTTTCCATAGTTTTCTTAAAAAGATAGGGTTTCTTATATAACCAAGCCCTATATATATATATATATATATATATATATATATATATATATATATATATATATATATATATATTCTCCTATATATTAAATTCCCAATGTTTTGAATAGTACAAATAAAAATAAGAAAAAGTTATAATAATATATATGATTTTTTTAATAGTTTTATTATCTTCTTTGCTTTTTAAGTTAGATAAGCTTTTGTCAACCGGTACTGGTATCGAAAATACCAGTACGGTTATCGGTACATAAAGGTAAAAACTGACACCAGCCTGGTACAGAAAACACCAAAAGTCGGTATCGAATTGATTTTGAAAATCTTTTAGTTCGGGAAATTCGGTACTGCTATCCGGTACCATTTGCTCATCCCTGATCACGGCTGTCGTACGAACAACAACGGTATCGTGCAACTTTTTTTGTTGATTTTCTTCAACTTTTAATGATTTCTTTTTTTAGTTTAAGGGGTATGGATGAGCTCGGTGCCAACCAATACCAAACTACTGAAAATACCAATTACGGTACCTGTATATGAAGGTAAAAAACGGTAGCGAACCGGTACCAGGAACGCCAAAAGTAGTACCGAATTGGTACTTAAGATCTTTCGGTTCGGGAAATTCGGGATCGGTACCCAGTATCATTTCCTCATCTCTGACCACAGGTTTCATACAAACAACATTATTACCATACAACTTTTTTGGTTGATTTTTCTTTTGGTTATTTTTTAGTGTTTTTTTTTCTATATTTTCTTTTTATTCTAATCAGCGGTTTCCGTGCGCAACGCGCTCGTAGTGATTTCAAAACACATGTAAATACAGACTAAACAACAAAAGACGTGCGCCGCAACGCAGCGATAGTAAAAAACTAGTATATATTAAAAATAGAAGACATTAAATAGTGTTTTAAATATTATAATAATATATATAATTTTTAATACTTTTATTATCTTTTTTACTTTTTAAGTTGGATAAGCTTGTGTCAACCGGTAGTAGTATCGAAAATACCGGTACGGTTATCGGTACATGAAGGTAAAAACCGACATTAGCATGGTACAGGAAACATCAAAAGTCGGTATCGAATTGATTTTGAAAATCTTTTAGTTCGGTAAATTCAGTATTGCTACCCGCAGTGGCGAATCTTGACAATGAAGACGGGGGGTCGAAAACGTATATACCCAAAAATTTCTATAGAACCGGAGGTTCGAAAACGTATATAACCAAAAATTTCTATACGAAAACTACATATATGACACTACCGAGCGAAAAGTTCGGGGGGTGCTCATCCCTGATCACAGGTACCGTACGAACTACAACGGTATCGTGCAACTTTTTTTTATTTTCTTCAACTTTTAATGATTTCTTTTTTTTGTTAGTTTTAGGGGTAGGGATGAGCTCGGTGCCAACCAATACCGAATCGGTACTGATACCAAAAATACCTGTTACGGTACCGGTATATGAAGGTAAAAACCGGTAGCGAACCGGTACCAGGAACGCCAAACGTCGTACCGAATTGGTACTTAAGATCTTTCGGTTCGGGAAATTCGGTACCGGTACCCAGTATCATTTGTTCATCTCTGACCACATGTTTCATACGAACAAAAACATTACGATACAACTTTTTTGGTTGATTTTATTTTGCTTATCTTTTAGTGTTTTTTTCTATATTTTCTTTTTATTCTTATCAGCGGTTCCGTACGCAACGTGTTCGTAGTGATTTCAAAAACATGTAAACACAGACTAAACAACAAAAGATGTTTGTCGCAACGCGACGATAGTAAAAAACTAGTATTGATTACTAATTAAAGTATGATTTATATATTAATTTTTTTATTTTAAAAAACAACTACTAATTTTCATTCATACTTGCTATGTTACATTAAAACAAAAGGTATGCGGGCAAAAAGCTACACCATTATCTTTTCTGAATTGTAAACCCTAATCTGCTAAAGACAAAACCCTGTCCTCTAGAACTGAATAATTGCTTTGAATAACCCGTTAGACACTGGTTAGAAATTAGCATTGATACTCTTTAGTATGGACATTTTAGAAAGGTCCAAAATCTTGACTTCGATTTTACAAAAAGGGTAGACCGGCTAAAGTCTTGGCCGTGGGTGAGGGGATGAGTGGCGTAGGAAACGGGGGATATAGAAATATAAATATAGAATATAGGGACAAACTCAAATTGAACCATTGACTTTTTAAACCAATATTTGGCTGCTTTCAAGAACTTTCGCCGCATCTCTCTTGATTTATACTTTGAACCTTTATAGGGTTCAATCAATTACCAAATATGTATTGATGTTGAAAATAGATGTTACTTTTATCAATTTATAACAATAGGGTTCAATCAATTACCAAATATCTATTGAGGTTGAAAATAGATATTACTTTTCTCAACTTATAACAATATTTTAAAAATTCGTATGGATTTTTTTTTGCTTATACGCTAGATTCAATCTATAAGCAAAGGAAAATAAGTTGTCTTAGATCGAATTTTGTTTACTAATAAAATTTATATTCAAACATTGAGAATAAATTAAAACATAACACCGTATTTAAACCTTTTCAAAATACTAGATATTACATATTATCAAAGAGCAACTAAATTATAGAGTAAAATGCAATTTTTCTCACTGTGGTTTGATGGCGGAAGCAGGTTGTCACCCCAAATTTATTTTTTTGCACTTTGCACCATTGTAGTTGCAAAATATCACACTTTGCCTCCATGCCATTGACAGAGTTAGAATATTCCGTTTAATCTTTAACATTAACGGAGTACAATACCTCTTTTTCTCTAGATATGTCTCTAGCTCATAGTTATTATTAGTAGTGCTATTCTGATAGCATAACTCTTGCTTTCGGAGACCCTTGTAATTATGTTATATGTTAGATCTACTTTCTACAAGCCAAATTGTATGTCACCACCACATCCATTGTATTCATAACACCTTACCAACCAAACCCTCCAAATCTCATCGACGTCAGAAGTTCCAAGTGACCTCACACAGTGTTAATGAAGTCATCCATCTGACCAATAATGCAGCCATCTTAGTCGTTTTAAACGTGTGTACACTACTACCATCACCAACATGATTATATAACCTAATACTACATGATTATATATGATCACATTACCTTCCTACATAATTATATATATTTATATTCTTCGTCTAAAATACACTTGTCGTATTTTGATGGCTTCCTACGCTTCACATTGTTTTCACCCTTATATAATAACCACCCCGTTTATTTATCTAATGGTCAAAAATCTTTCCACCTTTGTAGGTTATGGACCCATCTATGTTTAAACATTTTTTTCTATAAGTGTAATGGTTGAGATCATGGAGACCACCACTTGATCAATTTGTCATGTAACAAAAGGGTTGGAGTGATAAAATAGGTATAAACAACAACTATTTACTTTTTCAACTTCCCCTATTTTTTAAGTACATAACCCTTTTTTACACAACAATATTTTTTTAGTTAAATTACACTATAAAATCAAACACTTTTTCTTTTCGATTTGAGTATAGTCTTGCAATGTTTTATTTTTTTTTTTATAAAAAAAGTCAACATAAAAAGTCGATGTACTATGCACATAACGTGTGTAGTTAATGTATATGCGTAATTATAAAATAGGTTGAGAGTAATTATCAAACAAGTTACGTAATTATGTAATATATATATATATATATATATATATATATATATATATATATATATATATATATATATATATATATATATATATATACGTAATTATGATGCGGATAAAGTTACCCTTTGCCCAAAAACTCGCATCACATCCTAGTGGCTTATCCTTTGTATGTTAATAACTCACTCTATATACAAATATTAATAAGATATATTTTTTTCATTAAAAAATAAGATGTTTACAAATAAATTGACTTAAAAAATCGATGTGCTATGCGCATAACGCGTGTAGTTAATGTATATGTGTAATTATAAAATAGGTTTACGTAACATTTATGTGTAGCTATGGATCAAATAAAATTACCATTTACCCAAAGACACGTATCACATCCTAGTATCTTTTGTATAAATAACTCGACTCTATATATAAAATATTCATAAGTTATGATTTTTTTCATTCAAAAATAAGAGGATGTGTAATTGCACTTGCTCCTAACTAAGACCGAGTGGCTGAATTTGGGCTTACCAAACTCCAATCTTAGTTGGCTTTCCCCCTAAATATATTTTGAATTTTATTCAAATATAGAAATATCAAACTAGTGACATGACTCTTGACCGTTTAACTTCAAATTCCAATTCTAACAGACATAAATGGTATTATAATACTTTATAAGAAAAGAAAGCCAGATAATTGCCACCCATTCTAACATACAGTTGACTGTCGGTGTATATTCTAAAACCTGCTTCATTAAAATTTAAAATTATTGACTTCTGCTCATTATATTAAAACTAGAAATAAAGTCTATAACACAAAACTTATCTTTTGTACCAATACATTAAACAACAATACATTTTCAATTTCTCAAATCAACAACCTTAGCAATGGTTTTACACTAATCAAAATGCATAATTTTATTTAGTAACCCCTTTTCATATCACACATGATTTTCCTAAGAAATCATATATGAAGATAGTCATTTTTTCTAACACAATTATAAGTCACTAACATAAACATGTCACACTAAATCATACACTTATCATAACGACCCGTATATCGTTCACATGTAACCAGAAACGTCTTGAAAATTATAATCCTGACTCACACTTAAGAGAATATAGCAACATGCAAAAATAAATTGAACACACAGAAAAGAAAGTTGACAAAAATTTTCATGTATAAGATAAAAACAGTAAAAATCAACGAGTTAACGACTTAACGTGTTATAAAATATATATAACTAGTACTAAGAACCCCGCGTTGCGGCGGGGGCAAACACTAATGTCACACTACTGCCAACAACCACCGACACTGAAGTTGCTGCGTGTTAATGCGAAGAAATTAAAGCGAAACGTAAAACATAGAATAAAATAACTAAGTTGTATAGGACTTGCGCCTTACGATAAACCCGCGTCTATATTTTCCCGTTTGATAGGTTCATCGTAATCTATATATAATCACTACTAGAAAAGAGGGTTTTTGTCATGAAAGTTTTGGTCACAAAACAGTAGCAATTTCCCTGTTGTCACCATTTTGCCACCGAAAATGCGATGACAAAAACACCCGTGTCAATTGCCCTAATGCCACCAAATAGCCACCATTTTTATATTTTGCCACCTTATTTTTGCCACCACAAAATTGGTCAAAATTATTTGCCACCGCTTCTTGTTTGCTACGTTCCACCATGTTTGCTACCGATTCGCCACCATTTAACCACCATTTTCATGCCTTGTTTGCTACCGATTTGCCACCATTTAAGCACCATTTTCATTGAAAAACGGTGGGCATTTAGCGAGCTTGTTGAATTATTTGCTACCATTATTTGCTACCATTTTGTGATTGCTTGAATATTGGTTTTTTATTCAGCTTGATTTTTTGCATTTTTCCCTGCTTTTTTCATATAAATTATATATCAATAAAATTACAAAAATATATAAGAAGTCTAATAAGATCACAAAAATCCAAAATTATATAAAACATCTGTGTATCAAAAGCATATAAAACATTCTAATAGAAATACCAGCTAAAACATCAAATAACTAAAAAAATCCTAATACGATAAACACCCAAACATTAAAAACCAAGTGTTTGTAGCCTATCTTCAAATTGTACTTGTTAACATAGCTTCAATTTGTGACATCGTATCGAGCATAGCATCTTTATCGACCTTATCTTTTTCTTTTTCAGCCAAAAACCCGGAAATAATTCCATTTAGCCTTTCTTTTTCTTCATCCTTTTCCTTAACGAGCTCCTTGATACGTAAGTTCAACTTTTCAATCTACAGAACAACCAATGAATTAAATCAAGAATATAGAATTAGCGAAAACTAATAACGGGTCAAGTTTCCATTAAGTTACACAAATATCTTAAGTTACACAAGAATATAGAATTAGCGAAAACTGATAAAACAAATTCAGTTTCCATTAAGTTACACAAATATCTTAATAAAATTTTTAGAACATAAACAAAAATATATAAAAGAATATACCTTAGTTAACCGCCAAAATATACGAAAACTGATCGGGGTAACCCCGAGTTAGAGGCATGAATTGTGGAGAAAAATTATTACCCCTCGTGCACGCCGCTAGAAAATGGTCCGCCACTGCATAAACGACATAATTAAATAGGTATATATACCATACCAGTGGCAACATAGCAAGAAGACATAGATCCTGCAATGTTCATGAAGCCTATGGCTAACATTTCGTTGTTCCCATCTAGGTAACTAGGTTGTACCCTTTGATCGAAGCAAAAGATCGACCAACAGCAACAGCTTCCTGTCATATTTATCCACTTAATTAATATATACATACATATATAGTAATATAATTATGTAATTAGCTACCGTTAAAGCAATAATTGCACAAATGAAGCCGATTTTGGCTAGTTCGCTAAGGTGTGGACTATTGAACTCCGACTGATTTAGTGAACTTGGATTTAGTCCTCCTTTGAAAAGTCTAATGATTTTAACCCCATGTTCATCAGCTCTTGTTAGATATACTATCAAGGTGGATATAATGACTGATATAACCGGAGAAATGGCTGGCAACCAGAATAGTTTCTTCTTCTTTTTTCCCTGAAGTTAATTTCATCATTGATCAACTTAAGGTACAATTAATACATCATCCACTTTATCAATTCACAATAAAGTAAAGACTACTCACAATAAATCTGGTAATGAGGATGAATATAAGTAGGGGTGCAAATGAGCCGAGCTACTCGAACTCGGCTCGAAAAAAAAGATCGTACGAGTCGAGCTTAAACGAGCTCGAGCCTAAAAACAAGCTCGTTTAGAAAACGAGCTCGAGCCGGCTCACGAGCCTAATCGAGCTTTCTGTTTTTTATATTTTTATTAATATATTTAACATATATTTATATAATAATAATTACCATTTATACAAATATAAAAAAATAACTAAATTATATGTATAATCATAATTATAATTAATATAAATTAATTAATAAATACTAAATGAGTCGAGCCCGAGCCGAGCTCGAGCTTAAAAAATTACCTTCGAGCCGAGCTCGAGCTTTAGAAATCAAGCTTGAATCGAGCCGAGCTCGAGCTCGAGCTTTCATATGTTAAACGAGCTCGAGCTCGAGGCTGGTCGAGCTCGGGCTCGGCTCGTTTGCACCCCTAAATATAAGGAACGAACATCCAAGAACAAAATTCAAAGGATACCACTGCAAACCAAAATCACATGTTATATATCCTTAAGTCATAAACAAAAATATTTAACTAGGAAC
Source organism: Helianthus annuus (assembly GCF_002127325.2). Taxonomy (NCBI): domain Eukaryota; kingdom Viridiplantae; phylum Streptophyta; class Magnoliopsida; order Asterales; family Asteraceae; genus Helianthus; species Helianthus annuus. The sequence continues at coordinate 2,319,258 of NC_035433.2, forward strand.
GAAAGAAAAATAAACACCACTTCCTTTTATTCTTTTCAAATCAACCGAAAAAGACAAAATTATCTATCACATAATTTTCAAATTATTATGTGACATTCATCTTCTTCCTATTATTCAGACATGCATCGCTGACTTATACTGTACCTTGGGCTCATATATTTGTACACACCATTAAAACACAGGTTCAAGCTTATAAAAGAAGGCCCAGGTTCTAAAGCAAAAACAAACAACAACACATAGTCCTTTGAAATCAAAACAAACAGTGGAAAGTTCATAAACCCATATAAACTTTTCAATTTACAGCATTATCTTCATCATCATGATTTCTTATATTACCTCATTCATCAATTCACCCTAACACCTTATGGACACAAGAAATCATTCTAAGCAAGGTCACCATCACTAAGAATCATTCTTATTTTTAATCATCCTCCTATGCATGACCAGGTTGTACTTTACGCATGTAAGGTTGTACATTTAAATGAAAAAATTCCAGTACCATACTCATCATTCTTGAACAGAGCAATATCAATATTATCAAAACATTATTTCGAATCTCATTAGCATACAGGAGCATCAGTCATGAACCATTACCATCATCATTGTTATCATTCTATCAACTCATTTAGCACTCATCTCTATCAAGTATCAAACTTTTCATAAAATTTTTTTCATGAACACATTCAAAACATGAAGCATCAGGTTGTACCTAAAAATCGGTGAATAAACCCTAGGTATTACACTAAAAACAACAGATCAACTAAACAGTTGAATAAACCCTAGGTACTACACTAAAAACAACAGATCAACTAAAAACTCGAAATCGGTGAAATCGAAGTGATTTTAGTTGACAATACAGTTGAATCAAGTGCGGAAATGAAGAGAGAGTGGAGGATTTGTACCTTACGAGTGGCTTTCCATGGAGATTAGGAACCCTAATTACGAGAATTTGGGGGTTTTATCTCTGTGTGGATAGTGTAGTGACAATGAGCTTTGATGAAGGTTCTGGTGGCTAAAACTCAAAAAGGATTAACCTAGAAGTAGGGGAGCGGGTTCTTTGAAATTGCTTCTGCAAATTTTGGGAGGGGAGTTATTTAGTTGGAACCCTAATTAATTGACTTTTGAAGCCAGATCCACTAAAAAATAACCCGTTTATTTGAATTTTCATGTTGTCACCAATAATATGGTCACAATTAATAAATACCTTTTTTATTTTTCATGTTTTTACGTATTTTTCCCACAAATTGCCACCGAAAATAAAATGGTGGCAAAAATTGCAACCACTTTGCTACCATATCATGATAAATACACTTATTCTCATTTTCGTGGCAAATTGGTGGCTAAATTTGCTACCATTTTTTCGGTAGCAAATTTTGGTCACAATTGCCCAATTTTCTAGTAGTGAATTACCACTATACAAACCATAATGCATACATTACAACAACCATTGCATCAATATGTTGCAAATTATATTTATAAAAGATTTTGGCTAAATTAATTAGATTATTATAAATAATAATAATTTACAAATAAAACAACACAACTTTGAATAGATCAAACCGATTGAATTTTGGTAAGATAATGAAACCATTATTTGATTAAGGTACAACCACTTAAGCACAATTTACAACCATACATGCATATTAAGGTACAACCACTTAAGCACAATTTACAACCATACATGCATACAAAATAGATTGAATTTGGTTAGATAATGAAACCATTATTTGATTAAGGCACAACAACTTAAGCACAATTTACAAAAATGTTACAAAATAATAGTATATAAATAAATTAAAGAATGAAACAATTATTTAATTAATATACAACAACTTAAACACAATGTACAACCATATATGCATACAAATGTTACAAAATAATAGTATATAAATAATACAAAGATATAACGTAAATACGTAAAATAATTTAATGTGTTTTACAATTACAAAGATAAGCTATAAACATGGTTGTAAAAGTCGCTAAGCACTCCCTAGTCAGTCATGCGGGGAGTTGAGAGCATCCGGCCAAGGCGGAGTGTACTCGGACATGCTAAATTATAAAGAATTAAGTTTTCGGAAATTGAATATATGTCAAATAACATAAATTTACTAATATTTATAATAATATACTGTGAAAATAATATATATTTTTTAATATGATAGGCATGTCAATTATGTTTTATTTTTTTAAGTTAAAATCGGCCTGAGTTGACCTATTAGATCCGATTTTGGCTGAGTTAACTGCGTTTGATAGATTTCGAGTAATTAGACGTAGTTGAAGAAAGTCGCATCGACAACCTACCTTGTAGTGATTACTCGACGAGTACTCGGACTAAAAAACCTTGTTTTATAACCATGGCTACAAGTATCTGGTCTTACAATTACACAAACCAAATAATTTAGGCATCAAAACATGAATTAAGTATTGTTAGGGGGGACAGGGCGTATCCGTGATGGCACTTGTGGCTGGTGACCACGCGTGGAACATCGCCGCCACCCGTGGCCATCACGCGTGGACTATATAACACGTTGAATCTTGGGTTGTGAGGGAAATTATTGGGTGTGATGAGTGATATATATTTTCACTAAAATTCATCACTACCCCTTTAGGATAATATGAGCAAATAATATTATATACATTTGAAAATATACAAGTTGTATCCTAGCGACCAACCAAACATGTAACGCGCTTTCAAGCTAGCCTTCCCATGCAAACGATTGACTTATTCCTCTTTTCATACAACTCCCACTATTTCATATTATTTCATGCACTATAAATAACTCATCCATCTATCCATCCTTACACATCACATCCATCAATTAAATTCCTCATAACACATACAACATATATACAATATTATTCATGCATGCAATAACTTCACAAATGACTACTTCCACCCTCCTCCTCCTCCTCCTCACCACCCTCACCCTCCTTTCCACCACCTTCGCCGCCGTTCAGCCGCCATCCTCTGCCGCCACAATCTGCCAATACACCCCTTACCCATCCTTCTGCCGGTCAACCATCCCTATCAACAACTCCACAGCCAATGTCCATGACTACGGACGCTTCTCCGTCCGCAAATCCATATCCGCCGCACTCAAATTCTCCGCGTTAATCGATAAATACCTCCGCCGCTCCTCTATTCTAACAACCGGTGCAATCCGCGCGCTACAAGACTGCCAATATCTAGCCGGAGTCAACGTTGACTTCCTCCAAAACACTTTCCAAACCGTAGACAAAACACAAACCGCACTTTCCACCATGAAATCCGAAGACATACAAACCATGCTTAGCGCGATTCTAACCAACACGCAAACATGCATCGACGGCATTCAAGCAACCGCGTCTTCTTGGAGCTCGAAAAACGGCGTGTTAGCGCCTCTAGCCAACGATAACAAGCTCTACAGCGTGTCGTTATCGTTGTTTAACCGCGGATGGGGCGTGAAGAGCAAGACGATGCGTTCTTCGCGTTCTTCATCCCCGCATAAAAAACTTAAAAACGGACGGTTACCGTTGAAAATGTCCGAACAAACAAAGGCGATTTTCGAGACTGTGGGAAGGAGGAACCTTCTGCAAACGGATGACGGTGGCGATCAGGTGGTGATTAGTGATATTGTGGTGGTTAGTCAAGATGGGTCTGGGAATTTTAGTAACATTATGGATGCAGTTAATATTGCGCCGAATAAGACTAAAGCTGAAGATGGGTACTTCTTGATTTATGTTACTGCGGGTGTTTATGAGGAGTATGTTAATATTCCGAAGAATAAGTATTATTTGATGATTATTGGAGATGGGATTAATCAGACTGTTATTACTGGAAATCGGAGTGTGGTTGATGGCTGGACTACTTTTAATTCTGCTACATTCAGTAAGTCATTAGTTGTTAAATTGTCGTCTTATTTTCTGATTATTTGAGAGATTTGTGTGCACAAAAAAAAAAAAAAAAAAAAAAAAACAAACTAGCTTTAGCGACATTTTTTCGACAAAACTGATTTTGTTGTAATCCCTTTTTATGGAACTTTTTTTCCTCGGAAATGTGTATTTCCGACGGTTTTTTTAAGTGCCTAGAAAGTGGCATTTAGTGAAATTTTTTCGACAAAAATTATTTTGTCGAAAAAATTGTTATGGGAATTTTTTCGTTCTAAAAAAAGAGCAGGTATTTCACGTTTAGACCTATTTTTTCAAAAGAGTTAAAAAAACTGATTACTTGGAAAAAAAAAAAAAAAAAAAAAAACGATTTCTTTTGTTTGAGAGATTTATGCACATTCGTTTCGTTACTAGAAAACTGGCTCGTTCTAATGGTAAATTTAGCGGGAATGTGTAAAAACAATCTTTATATTGTTGAAAAACTGTTTCTATGAAACTATTTTTTCCTAGAGGAATTGTGAATGCATTTCCGACGGTTTTTTTCTTGAAAATGCGTAGAAAATGACATTTCGTGACACTTTTCCAACGAAAGTCTTTGTTGGAAAAAACGATATGGGAAACATTTTTTTTTTGTTGGAAAAAACGATATGGGAAACATTTTTTTAAATGGCCAATCACGTTTTTTTCTTCAGAAATGCGCAAAAAAGGACCTACTTTAAAAAAAAATGATTTCTTCAAAAAAAAAAAAAAAATTTTTTTTCTCGAAAATATTATAGTTTCTTGACCATTTCAACTATTTTCCTTTTTCACAACGGAATTTTGACTTTTTCTACGTTTGCAGTCGTGACCGCGCCAAACTTCGTAGCAGTCAACATAACGATCCGTAACACCGCGGGCGCAGTAAAGCACCAAGCGGTTGCGCTACGAAACGGGGCCGATCTATCAACATTCTACAGCTGCAGCTTCGAAGGCTACCAAGACACGTTATACACGCACTCCCTCCGACAATTCTACCGCGAATGCGACATATACGGCACGGTGGACTTCATCTTCGGAAACGCAGCCGTCGTTTTCCAAAACTGTAACCTCTACCCCCGGCAACCAATGTCGGGTCAGTTCAACGCCATCACAGCACAAGGCCGAACTGACCCGGGTCAGAACACCGGGACCTCGATCCAAAACTGTAATATCCGGGCGGCCGAGGACCTGGGTTCGACCAAGACGTATCTTGGGCGTCCGTGGAAAGAGTATTCACGAACGGTTTACATAAAGACGTTTATGGATACGTTGATTGATAGCGCGGGGTGGCGTGCGTGGTCGGGTGATTTTGCGCTTAATACGTCGTATTATGCGGAGTTTGATAATTCGGGTCCAGGTTCGGATACTAGCGGGAGAGTTACTTGGCCCGGATTCCATATTATAAACGCGACGGACGCGGTTAATTTTACCGCGTCTAGTTTCGTGATGGGTGATGAGTTTTTGCCGCAAACGGGTGTGCCTTACAACGGTGGATTGTGATTCTTGAGTACAAATGTACAGGAATTGAGATGTTGTAACTTGTAACACGTTTGATTGATTTGTTATTTTATTTAAACATAATGTATTAGTTAATATTATTAATGAAATTAAATGTAACATGCATTTGCAATAAATATATTTTCTAGTGATTTTCCCAAGAGGTGCAGTGCATTTAACACGCTCCCATACGGTAGTAGCTAAGTGCATTCAACACGCTATCATGCGGTAGTAACTAAGCCTCTTAGGGTGTAAGGAGTGGTTAAACACTTGAGAGTGGCAAACTAAAAAATCAACCAATGAGAGTGTGCCACGTCAATCAGAGAAAAATGTTTAAACTTTGGTGAAAAATGTTGGCAATGGTTTAGACATTTGGTGAAGTGGTAAACTTTTTAAATAAAAAAAAGAGAAAAAAATGTGATTGGTTGAGATTGGAATGGACCCCACCTCACACCCCCCTCTCTCCCCTTCCCTCCCTTCACCGAATCGGTGATCCTTCACCGAATTTCACCACATTTCGGTAAACATTCAAGCGGCAAAATGGTTGGCAGTGGAACAATGATCGGTAAAGTAGTTTACTGATTGGTAAACTATCTCCACTCCGTATCCCCTTAGTCTAGTGGCATTATATATTTATTCTCGCTAAAGTAGTGTGAGTTAGAATCTCACAAAATTGGCAATATGGGCTATATGTAGACGTTGAGAGTAAATTTTAGTGTCTATGCGCGCCTACAACGGCGCTTGAGGTGGGGCGTTAAGAAAAAAACTAAGAACGCTAACATCGAAAGGGGTAAAAAGGAAGTCGAGAATTCAAAGAAAAAGGTATATATTTCGTATAGGACGCAATTCTGATTTCTGTCTTTGCTCGTGGTCTTGTCTGAAAATTTTATACAAGTGTTATGTGGACCAAATGTGGGGACATCGTTAGATATAATGCACAATGATATGTATCATGAATACAATGTTCAGTATGTGTGGAGAATGTTGAGTATCTGTGGAGAATATGTAGGAATTCGTTCGTGCAAAAATAAAAACAAAATTTTATTAATTCGAATTACTGAACAACAATAGAATGATACTGGAAGTTAAAAATACAATTACAACTGAAAAAATAGAAAATTTAAGAACAGAATTATAAACAGAAAGACTGTTCTTGGCTGAGGATCGTGTTAGACACAGGTCCCTTAAAACAAATTTCGAGTCTTCCAGGAGAACTCATTTGTTTCCAGGATACAATAGACTAAGCAGTTGCACTGCCGGTCTTGACTCCAACGCGAAGGTATACCTTGATGCTTGAAGAAGAAGAGAAGTATTCAGTGAGAGAAGATTGTATCAGCTGTAAGCTTTCGGTGTGTCTTCTACGGGTAGCACCCTATTTATACTGCAGGTCATGGATAAAACTGAAATACGAATTAAATGGGAGAATTAAATTGCATTAAACATCTTCAATGCATTTTAATTCGTCATTTCATTCTCAGTCAAAGCCGTTGACTCGTCAGTTTCAAATGCTGAACTATAACTGCACTGTTATTAATTGCTGAAGCATCTGCGCGCGCGCAAGACAAACTGGCACGCGCAGGTCTGCACACACATGCGCGTGTGCGCCACGTCACCTGTGAGTCTATACGAGCACGCCACACAGTCGCGCCGTATTGGCTCACTTTGGTGCGCCGCGCACGTCACATCAGTGCCCATGCGCCACTGCGCGCAGACCCTCCTGGGTCATGCGCCTACATGCCACGTCACATTGCCCATGGCACGCGCGAGTGCGTGTCAGCGTGCCCCGCACCCTTCGCGAGTACACTTAGTATGTGCTTCCATTAAACAATAAGGATGGAGAATTCCCTCTTAAATACCCCTTTAAGTTTCATCTTTCCTTCTATGTGGGATAAGATGCCACTTTCCCACTTTTTTTCAGCATTCTATGTTTGAAACACCAAACTTTGAGCATCGATATCTCATTCATCTTAGCTCCGTTTTGGACGTGGTTTAGTTCGTTACGAAGCTCTTCCAACATAGAACACAAACCAACAAATAAATATATAGAAAACCCTTAGTTTCTTATATTTATTTCTAGTCCAAAATTAAGAAAAAACATTTTTCTATATTTGTAAAAAGTGCTATTTTCACAAATTTCCAACACAATCATCACATTATTCATTGTGTTTGGAGTAGAGATAAACATAACAATGATAATATATATTGTTTGGCATCATGAATATAAATCGAAAATGGGAAGTACCTCAAATACATTTGTGTGTTTTTGGCGAAGAAGACGACATTCTGTAATAATGACGAGTCAGTCTTGTCTTGCCTCTCTCTAACCCTTCTCTTGCCCAAAAAAATATAAGGGGTGATTCACCCAAATAAGTTTTCCTTAAAAAAAAAAGAAAAGAAAAAACTATGATTGGTTGAAAGAGGAGGGGTCCACCAGATATCTCCTCTTTCTCCTCTTCCCTCAAGCGGTGAGTAGTCATCGAATATATGGTCACCACACGGCAACTTTGGCAACGACTGCGGTATTGCCGATTGGCAAACGGGGTCACCGAACAATTTGCCGCACCCACCCCACTTACCCTATTTGGAAACCCAAATCAAATATCATGAACATTATCACAAATAATATGGTGAACACCATCGTTAGACTGCCTCCAACACAAATTCCTTAAAATATTCACACACACCATCCCCTCGTTTAATAAAAGAAATACAAATAGTGTAAAATAGTATAAACTAGCGGGATTTGCCCGCGCTATGCAGCTGGAAATCGTCTGTATCGGTTTGATTCGCTACACAGGGGATTCGGGATGGTAACGATTCAGAATCGGTACAAGACCTGCACTCGGCTTAAAGTCATGATATGTTTGTACGCCTTTTAGATTAAAAACGAATACCAATAGTGAAAAAAATATATTAAACACAGTCGCGTATTCAACTGTATAAAAAGACAATGAACATGAGTTATTGAAGGAAAATCAAAAAATAAATAAAAACTAAATGGGTTAAAGGCGTATAGATTTTAAAAGATATACCGATACCGGTTCCAATCATACTAATATCGGTATCGACCTTGTCCGTATTTGTTTTGTTCAACACAGTACCATTATGACATCGGCACTTGATTAACCCTTCGACACCAAAAAAGACTCTATTTCTAGCAAAACTCGTTTTCAATAAAATTTATAAAATCAAACAAAATACGCATTTAGTTTTTTTACACCAAGGCAAGTCATCAAATAAAATACAAATTAGTAAAAATTAAACGGGTTGAAAACGTATATCATACATAATACTATGATAAAAGGAAATGAAAAGAAAAAAAAACTATGATATAACTATTGTTGTAAAAATATTCATTAGTAGGAAGAAAAAGAATTAAATATTATATAAAAGTTCAAATATCATTAAATAATAAGTTTACTATTCATCCCAAGTTTAAGTTTAAATTTAAATTTAAATTTAAATTTAAATTTATATATATATATATATATATATATATATATATATATATATATATATAGGGTGGGGTTCTAGAGTGAACACTAGTGTTTTTGCGAACTGAGTAAACAAATCCTGGCCATTGATCTACACACGTGTATGGCCAGGATCTCATCATCAAATCGTAAAATACACTAGTGTATTTCAACATCAAATCCTGGCCATTAATCTACACACGTGTATGGCCAGGATTAGTTCACACAGTTCGCAAGCTACACTAGTGTTCATTCTTGAACCTAATCCTATATATATATATATATATATATATATATATATATATATATATATATATATATATATATAAGGGAAGGCTAGACAGAAAACCCTTAAGTTTTTAGAAAACTCTGGAAACTCAAATCTCCCCCCATTTTAACCCAACCTCCCGACAATTTTTTTTTTTTTGAAAAAAATAACACATGTAATATACATGTTTTAAAGTGTTTTGGGCCAAAAAAGCGCCGAAGGGATGTTTTTAAAAAAAAATAAACAAATTTCAGCAATGTCCGGTTGCCTAACATGTGTTAGGCACAAAAGACAGAAACTTGCTGATTTTTTTTTTAAAATCATTCCTTCGGCGCTTTTTTGATTTTTTTGGCCCAAAACTCTTAAAAACATGTGTATTACATGTTTTATTTTTTTCGAAAAAAAAATGTCGGGAGGTTGGGTTTTCTAGGGTTTTCTATATAGCCCTCCCCTATATATATATATATATGGGAAGGTTCAAATGAAAACCACTAGTTATTGTGAAAACTAGAAAACTAACTAAAACCCACTAAAAAGGAGGGGGGAAGACTTTTAATGAAGGAGGGGTAAAATTGGAACAAAAAATATATAACTTTTCAAACATTTCCCATTTCTCCATACGTTATCATTTTATAACAAAAATGGCACCATAAGATCACAAATTTTCTTATCTTTCATTCAAGTATATTCGAGCATATTTTTTATGACATAAAAAAAGATTTATGGTGTCGTCTTGTTTTCAATACTATTATTATAGTAGTGCACATGTGCAATATAACATGTAATACGATGTGCATTACATGCTTAAAATTAGTTTTTTTAGTCTAGTTTAGCTTTTAGGGTTAGTTTTTTTGGAGGTTTAGGATTAGGATTAGGTTTTTGGGTGTGGGGGGAGGGGGGTTTAGGTTTTTGGGGGTGGGGGTGGGGGGTTAGGTTTTTTTCGGGTTTATGTTTAGGGTTTAGTTTTAGGTTTTTTTTTGGGGGGGGGGGGGGTGGGGGGGTTAGGCTTTTGGTGGGAGGGTGAATTTAGGTTTTTTGGGGGGGGGGGGGTGGGGGGGGGGTTTAGGTTTTTGGGGGGTGTCGGTGGGGGGTGGGTTAAGTGGTTTAGGCTTTCCGTATTAGTGCACATGTGCAGTACAACCAAATTTTTTTTTTTTTTGAAATTTTTTTTCCATATATAAAAAGTAGCAATTTTTCTAAAAAAAATTGTAAAAAAAAAAATTGTATGTTTTTAGGTTTTTTTAGGCTTTTTTAGTTAGTTTTCGAGTTTTCACAATAAAAGTGGTTTTCATTTGAACCATCCTCTATATATATATATATATATACACATGTATGTTTTCACTAAAATTTATAAAATCAAACAAAATACGCATTTACTTTTAGTTACGCCAAGGAAGGCAAGTCATTAAATAAAAGACAAATTAGTAAAAATCACTGCTTCATAATAATTCATGGAACAAATAAACCCACAATGTTCAGATCTTGAGATGTTCGATGTTCAGATCTTGAGATCTTCGATTTTCAGATGTATGATGTTCAATGTACTGATGGATGATGTTCAGATCTTGAGGCGATGTGGGTGTAACAGAGGTAGGTCATGAGAGTCTAGGGGAGGAACACCCGATAAAAGGATTTATATCATGATTAAATGTTCGGATATCCAGTTTTATACACCCCTAGGGTCTGTTTGGTATAGGGTAACGGAATGGTCGAGGGAATGGAATGGACGAGGTAATGGAATGGACAAATGAGTGAAATGGACCATTACCATTTCATGGTCTTTTTGGTTACTATGTAGGAATGGAATGAATCATTACCTTATTTTGTTTGGTAGGCAGCAAAAGATGAAGGAATAAAATCGACAGTGGGTAGCGGTGGCGGTGGCGGTGGTGGTGGCGGTGATGGGGTGTCAGCGATGGGTGGTAGTGGCATGGGCGGCGTTGGCGAGGGTGGGTGGCGGTGGTCGGTGGTGGTGGCGGGTGTAAGTCGTGGTCGGCGGTGATGGAGGGTGACGACGACAGTGGGTAGAGGTGGTTGGGTGGTGGTGGTGGCAGGCGGTGGTGGGTGGCGGCGACGGTTGGCAGTGGTGGTCGGTGGTGGTGGCCGGCGGTGGCTAAGGTCGCAGTGGTGGTGGTTGGTGGTGGCGCCATTGTTTGGTGGCGGAGGGTGACGAAGGCGGTGGCTGGTGGAGGCGACGTAGGTGGCGGTTGTCAGGGGCGGGTGTTGAAGGTGGTCGGTGGCGGAGGGTGACGGCTGGGGTAGTCGGGCGGCGACACGGGGTGGCGATGGCGGGTGTTGGCAACGACGGTGGGTGGTGGTGGTGGGCGGGATGCTGATGAAGAAGGGTGAGAGGAGGGAATGGAATAGAAAAAAACAGGGGTGATGGATCGAATGAAGAATGAATTTGAGGGAATGGAATATTTTATGTAATGGGTTATTACATTACTTTGACCAACCAAACACATGTTTTTTCATTCCCTTGTACTAGTTCATTCTATTCCGTCTCTCATTCTCGCATACCAAACACTACTCTAGTGATGTTTGTCTAAGGAATGATGTTTGTTTCTTTAAGATAAATCACACCCTTAAGAGCTCATCGACTAACTGTAACAATCCGACCTGAATTAATTTGATTTTAATCATTTATCTACTCTAATTAGCGCCATTATTTGGAGTTAAACTGAAACCAACAACGAAAAAAAAAAGAAAGAGTTAATTGTTTTGGGCCATGGACTAATGACTACTATAACATCAAAATGAAATATCTTAACTGGGCTGGGCTGCAACTAAAAGACAATAGGCCAGCTAAAGAAGTAAAAGGATCATGAATTCATGATATTGTGTGAATGTGAATGTCTGTCGAACTAAAGCTTGTTTTTGTTGTAGATTTAATTTTTTAATAGTGCATTGAACTTGGTTATACATAGAGCTAAATATTATTAAATAACAGAGCCGTACCCGAAAATTTTCGAAAAAATTTAGGCCTCGGGCGACAAAAAGAATTGGGCTCAAAATTGTGGTTAAGGGGAAATGCATTAAAAAAATAAACATTAGTGGTGAAGCCAGGACTTGAACTTTGTACCTTTATATTATTTTGAGATGGTTTTTTCCACTACATCACCAATATTTTTTTCTGTTATAAACAGATGAATATACTAAATATATAATTTAAGAAATATATAAAAGCTTATAAAGACTTTTCGGACCCTTTGAAAATTTGGGCCCTGTTAAATAAATTGTGTTTTTTAGTTATCTTATTTTTGTAGTGTCTAAATATTTACGAGTATAAAATGTTATAAAGTTGTATATAATCAATCTATAATCATTTAAAAAAAAACACAAACTTTAATTTATCCCGGTATTAATTTGAAACTTTCTCCTCAGATACATATGTACTATACAACTTTTTACTATTTTTCATGCTCAAATTACTTCTCTCATATGCAAAATTACTTCTCTTATATCTTTTATTAATTTTTGTTAATATAATTATCCATGGACATATTTTGTTTTTCATATATAACTTTTAAGATATTATGTTTTATAAATTTCCAAGTATCCAGTTACGATATGCTTATTTTTATCTATGCATTGATATAAGTTTTATTCAAAACCAAGTTGTGAAGAGTAATAATATACCAGTGATCAAACAAACAAATATACATGTTATCAAAACTACATCACAGTTTAGCTTTTAGTTTTTCATATATAGCGGTGGCGTTTGCCCCTTTTGTTTTTTTAATAATATAATATAACGTTGGATAAAATTTCGAATATACCATTACGATGTGCTTATATTTCTCTTTCGGTTGCTATACCGAATGCCAGTACCGTATCCATACCGTAATGAAAGGAACTTATACCGACCGAATTCTCAACGCGCATGGACATTTTACTAGTTCTTACTGCTTACATAAACGAGAATAGGGACATTTTACTAGTTCTTACATAAACTAGAATACTAATTAGCCCATAAAGCTAAAACTCAAGTCAATGTACTCATGTTTGGACCATACTCTTTGCCTACGTTATTGCTGGAGGTAATGATTAAAAATTCAATGTGCTAATCGGTGCCTAATAACATATTCACATAGATTATGTGCCACTTAGACCACAATTATGACAATAACAAGTTGCTAATTCTCTTCTCTTACTTTTTATATAAAAGCACATTTTATGTGTGTACACGGGTTCTTACCTTCTTTAACAAATTTGTAAATCCTTATAATAAACTACAAATATGTTATGTGGATGAAACGATAGTAATAGCCAACGGGTTCCTGCAAATAAGGATCGGCTCAAACGCTACCTGATGACATGGGTGCCTGGAATCTCCCACTCAGCAAAACTGAAACAATAAGTTGAACAAAGTCACACCAGCGACTGGAAGCTATAAGCTATAAGCTAAAAGCTGGAAGCTAGAAGCTGGATGCTCATGTTACTTTACACACATAGGGCCTTAAATCTGCAAATTCAAAATGATGTGACTTTTCCCAAAAGTGAATAAAATTGCATAGAGACACACAATCTGACATTTCCTTATGAGGTAAGGTCATCCGCACAAGCAACATCACCAAGAGATAAGCCTTACCACGTATAGAAGGTATGAGCTGGCGAGAGCTTCCCAAGGTAGACCTTTTTGCCTGTCTTCTCCCAGCTGGAGTGGTATGTTCTCACTACTCTCTCTCTCTCTCTCTAAAACTATTCTCTATCTTTTATGCTTAACTCTTAGAGATCAAACGACTGATTCTCACGTCAGAGTCCAAACGTGGGAGACCACCTCCCAGCTGCAGATCCCGATGATGTGGATGAAATAATAGTAATAGCCAACTGGTTCTTGCAAATATGGATCGGCCCAAACGCTACCCAAATCACAAATTACATGTGTCTTCGGGTTTCTTACCTCTAAAAACTACAAATCTGTTCAAGTTACACTGTTACCGACCCCAATTTTTATTAAACAAAAATTTATTCCAACTGCATCATTTATTGGTTGATAAGAGAACATTGTTAATGATCTCTTACACACTAGGATTTCTAAAAAAATAAACCGTGTCGAAATAGGAGTACCCTGATGCCCTATAAACCCAATTCAAGCTTCAATACAAGCACCATATGATCCACAAAACTTCAAAGTTCAAACTGCTAATTTAAGTTACCTAACATGATCCACGAAACTAAAAGACAAATCACATGCATATCACTTTCGATTAACATTACATAAATTACGGATTCAACATCTCCACAATCATACAATACATATCAGAACATAGTATATACTTCGTAATAGTAAGGGTTAACTTTGTATAATAGTAACCAAGTTTTTAGAGTGTTCTAATTAGGTCACTCATAATTTTTTTAGTTCCAATTAGGTCATTCAAGTTTCATTTGATGTTTCAATCCTAGATATTTTACCTAAATAAAAGGTCATCCATCCTACATGACATTTATTTGGTTTTTTATTTAAAAAATTTGTTGACATGGCACATAAATGCCAAATGGGTTAGAAAAAAATGCGAAATAGTTTTAAAAAATCGTAGAAAAGTTAAAAAAAATGCGAAAAAAATTAAAAATGTGATTTTTTTTTTCAAAATCTCTAAAAAGTTATCAAAATTTTTATAAAATCATGAAAAATAGTTAGATGTTAGTAAATTTTTAATGAAAGAAAGTACTAATTACTCCTACACCAAAAGCATTTAAATTATAGTCATAAAAGAAGATAAACAACTAACCATAAATAAATGTCATGTAAGACTATAACCTGCTATTCAGGTAAAATATCTAGCATTAGAACACCGGAACAATAAATTTTATTAGTGACCTACCTAGAACACTCCTAAAACTTCATTACTATTCTGTGACATATTCCCTAATAGTAATGACCCTGATTTCTCTATAAATCATGATAAAGATCATTTTTAGATTGAAATTTCGTGTCCTATTCTTCAAATTCAATCTAGATAATTCAAAAAGAAAAACAAGAATGCTTAATATATTATACTCACAAATAATAATAAAATAAATAATTCACTCGCAAATGGGTCTAACGAAAAAGAACTTTTTGATGATGAGAATATAGAAAAAACAAAAGGATTACTTATTTAATTAATTCAACATGAGGAAGTGGTTAACAAAAGAGGTAACCAACACCTTATTCATAATGATACATTTTCCTTTTCTAATCACTCTACACATGTTATAGGAAGGATAATTTGAAACCCACTTCACATATACATAGGGTAAGGATAATTTGAAAACCCATCAGAATTAAGAAAACTCTGAAACCCCTATATTATACAACATTTATTTTTTTAAATTAAGGCATGTAATATACATAATTTCTAACGTTTTGAGACAAAAGATGTAAAAAATGCCGAGTAAATATTAAAAAATAATAATAAAACTTAAAACTACAAAAGCCAATATGTAACTGTAACAGTTACATTTTTTAATTGTTTCTAATCTTATTTTAGTTTATGAATTTTTTTATCAAAAAAGCTTCTACATGCAATTATATGCAAAAAACTCTGATTTAAAAAAAAAAAAAAAACTATTTTTTACATGTTAAATTGAATTTTTTATGATATATTTAACATATTAAATGCATGGTTCCCTATTGAACCCACCCACTATATATAATAAAAAGAAGATTTTGGCCAAAAAGCATGACATCTTAAAATTTTGGCCAAGGTATGAGCGTTTTGTCGTCAAACTTATTTATTTATGTATTTTTCACATGGTGTTAACGTATAACACCATATTTTTTGTTGATTTTTTTAGTGGGTCACCCGGGATTTTTCTATGTGATGTTTAACCATCGGGGCTGGTTTACAAAGCCCTAGGCAGAATATACGTCAATGGTCATGTTAGTTTCAAAGATATGATTGACACGTTCGAGTTTTCACGTAATGAAGTAGATGATATGATACAAACCTTAGGTTATCCATAAGATGAAGTTATTTATTACCATTACAAGGTACCTAATCAAGGTCTTGATTATGTTTTAAAGCTTTAAGAAATGAAAATGATATCTTGGGTTTGTTGAAGTATATTAAGGAGTTTAAGGTCATTGAAATTTTCCGTTAACACACATGCAAAACAATAGATAGTGTTGTAGTTGTGAATGAGATACTAGATGATAATGAATATGCCAATATGGTATAAGAAGGAACACACACGAAATCACCATGGTATGTAGAAAACAACTTTCAAAGCTACTAAAATCATTAAAGCCATAAAAAGAAGCCTCAAATTGCACAATCATATGGAGTGGGAGCATTAAATCATAGTTGAGTGGGCCTGATAAAGGTCGGTGCGTAGTTGAGGTTGATCACAAAACTTGCTGATGTTAGAGGTAGGAGTTTATTGGCATGTCATGTTTAAGAGTTGAGGATGCAGTATTCAAATGAAAGGACAATACTGACCCTCATATGAAAGGCACACTGATAGAACTAACCTTTATATTGGATGAAGTTTGTGATGGTGGGTTTAACTGAAACATAAATGAAGTTTTTGGTACCTGTTTAGCAAGATTTGATATATTGGACTGAAATTGTTATTTTTAGCAAACCATTTAGAAAAAAAGAGTAATTTACTCAAATTTAAAACAGTATGTATAGACAATGGTAATGGTAAGAATCAAGCCTCAATGATTGAGGGACTATAGCATACGTATATATAAAAGAAACAGAAGCAATCTCTCCTACAATTATGGAGATGATTGATATCTACAATTAATTACAATATATTCACATTATAATATTGTATTCTCTAATAATAATATTTTATTCTCTAATACCCCCCTTCAATCGGAACGGTGGCGGTCCAAGACGGAGCATAGCACGAAAGGTTTCAAACGGAGCACGCGGAAGACTTTTTGTAAAAATATCTGCCACCTGAAGATTGGTTGGAACGAACTTGGTGTACAATTTGCCAGATGTAACAAGTTCGCGAATGAAGTGATAATCCAGATCTATGTGTTTTGCCCGTTTGTGGGAAACCGGATTCTGTGTCATAAACAAGGCACTTTTATTATCACATAAAAGAGTTGGTCGATTAGGCGGTAATGCTCTTAATTCTTCTAGGAGATGAGTAATCCATACTATTTCAGCAGCTGTGTTAGCCATTGCCCGATATTCCGATTCACAACTAGATCGAGAGACAGTTGGTTGTTTCTTAGCACTCCAAGAGACAAGGTTACCTCCAAGGAAGATAGAGTAGCCATATGTGGAACGACGAGTTTCAAGGCATCGGGCCCAGTCCGCATCAGAAAAACCAACCAACGAGGGTTTATGATGACGACTGAATGTGAGGCCAAAAGACAATGTACCTTTAACATATCTGAGAATCCGTTTCACCGATTGAAAGTGATCGACAGTTGGAGCATGGAGAAATTGGCAAACCTGATTTACAGCATAAGATAAATCTGGTCTTGTGATGGTCAGGTATTGAAGAGCGCCAACAAGGGATCGATAAAGAGTAGGATCATGATACGGATCTCCTTGTGAAATGAAGGATTCATGAGGAGCCAAGGGAGTAGCAACCGGTTTAGAATCAAGAAGATCAGCTCGTCGTAGAATGTCAGTTGCATACTTGGACTGATGAAGAAATAGCCCATTGTCAGAGTAGGCAACTTCAAGACCTAAAAAATAATTGAGATCACCAAGGTCTTTTATAGCAAACTCATGGTTTAGGCAAGAGATAAAGGTGGCAATGGCCGTCTCATCATTACCTGTGAGAATTAAATCATCCACATAGACGAGTAAGTACATGATGCATGACTCACGAGAGAAAACAAAGAGCGAGGTATCCGCACGGCTACAGGTAAAACCATATGAAGTAAGAAACGTGCTTAAACGTTGAAACCAAGCACGAGGAGCCTGTTTTAACCCATATAGAGCTTTGGTTAACCGACATACGTGATTAGGATACTGTGGATGAATGAAACCCGGCGGTTGTTCCATGAATACTGTTTCAGTCAAGTTGCCATTTAAGAAGGCATTTTTGACATCCAACTGGTGTAGCTTCCAATCATTTAAGACGGCAAGAGACAAAACGATGCGAACTGTGGAGGCTTTAACTACCGGACTAAAAGTGTGAGAATAGTCAAGTCCGGGAATTTGAGTATATCCTTGAGCTACTAAACGAGCTTTGTAGCGCTCAATGGACCCGTCCGAATGATATTTGATGCGATAAACCCATTTAGAACCGACGACATTTGTATCGGAGGGGCGAGGTACCAAGGTCCATGTGTTATTATACTTCAAAGCATCTATTTCTTCATGCATGGCGGCAATCCATTTCGGATTTTTGGCCGCCGATTTATACCCTCGGGGTTCGGTACTTGCAGTGAGAGCAACATGCAACGGATGTGATGAGAGAGAGGCTAAATTGGCTTGATGCTTGGGTTTAAAGATGCCAGATTTAGCTCGAGTCATCATGGGATGGGTGGAAGAGGTTGTAGGATGAGATGTGGTTTGAGACATTGTTTGGTTCTCGGGTTGGATGGGTGCTGATGGTTGCGAGGTAGTAACAGTAGGCTGAGTAGGTGATGTGGGCTGGATAGGGGATGTGGGTTGGTTAGGCGATGTGGCAGTAGGTGGGCTGGATGGGTCGTAGGTGGTTTGGTTGTTGATGGCTTGGATATTTGTAGTTAGCGGGTTTGGGCTGGGCTGAGTAGTTGGATCATTGTAGTTAGGTGAACTGGTGGAAAGGTTGTTGGGTAGCGACTGCGTATTTGGCTGAGATGTTGGGCTAGTAGTAGATGGAGTGGTAGATGGATGATTATGGGCTTTATTTGGGCACAAGGAACAGGGTAAAGTAGGTGTGGAATGGGCTACTGTTGTGGTATATATGTTGGCTGATGTCTTTGGATGGTAGTGTGGATTTTGGGGTGTAGGTTGATAATTAGTAGGTTCATCTAAAAAGGTTGTTAGTTCCAATTTTGTGAAATCATTGGAGCCGTTTAACCCACTGAAGGGAAAATAAGTTTCATTAAACCGAGCATGCCTTGTAATATATATGCGGGAAGTGGTCGGATCAAGACATCGATACCCTTTGTGTTGTGTGCTATAACCAATGAAGACACATGAAATACTCCGTGGTTCAAGCTTGTGTTTTGAGTAGTCTCGTAAGTACGGAAAAACTTGACAACCGTAGGTACGCAGATTCGCGTATTGTGGTTGTTGAGAGAATATTAATTCAAAAGGTGACTTGTTTTCCAACAAGGGTGTAGGCAAGCGATTAATAATAAAAGTCGCCGAAGTAAAAGCATCCACCCAATAGGAGGCCGGAATATGAGCATTAAATAACATAGCAAGACCGGTCTCAACAATATGACGATGTTTTCTTTCGGAACGCCCGTTTTGTTGAGGAGTGTGTGGGCACGACAAACGATGAAAGGTGCCATTGTCTTCAAATATTTTTCGAACCGTTTGATTCACAAATTCCGTACCCCCGTCACTTTGGAAAATCTTTATTTTTCGTGAGCATTGTGTTTGAACAAGATTGATAAAAACTGGTAAAACCGCATAAAAACCTGTTTTAGTTTTGAGAGGGTAAAGCCACGTAAACCTGGAATAATCATCAACAAAGGAAACATAATATCTATAGCCATCTTTGGAACAAACGGGTGCCGGTCCCCACAAATCACAATGTATCAAATCTAAAGGATTAGATGCTCGTTTTAAATTTGGTTCAAATGATAAACGACGACTCTTTGAAAGTTGACAAGGAGTGCAAACATTAGGTTTGGGTAAAACTGAAGTAACAGACAAGACACCCAACTTATTTAAAAGAGAAATACTATCAAACGACACATGGCCTAGACGAGCATGCCATAACTCATAAGAGGCCCGTGTTGAGACACCGGTAGTAGCGACCAAAGCTTGAGGAGAATCCTTCAAGACATAAAGACCATTTTCACAAACTCCTTTAGCGAGTACCCTTTTTGTTTTCCGATCCTGAATATGAAAAAACGGTTGAGAAAAAATAACATCAACCGGGTGGTCCATAGTTAGCTTGCTCACAGATAATAACCTTTTTGTGAGATTGGGGATAACAAGGATATCACGTAAGATAATATTATTTGAAATAGTGGAGTTGCCTGTGTGTGTAACTGGTAAGGTTTTACCATTGCCAAAAATGACGTGTGATTTACCTTGGTAAGGAGCCGCATGATCGAGCCCCTCAAAACCTGGTTGCATGTGATCGGTGGCCCCGGTGTCCGCATTCCAATCCGGGGAATTATCAGTAACATGACATTGAGCATGGAACGCCTTTGCTAATGCTTCATCCGGGTTAGGAGCCTGACGAGCAAAAGTGTACAGGCGAGGACATGATGATGCATAGTGGCCACTTGTTCGACATAATTGACAGTGGGGTGGTCTACGAGATTGATGACGGCTGCGACCACCATGTTGTCCATTTCGAGAACCATTATAAACAGAGGACTTGCCACGACTGTTAGAAGATGGTGAGCGGCTATGTTGAGCATGAAAAGCAGCCGGTGAAGAGACGGTTCCATGGAGAGATTGTAAAAATATCTCGTGACTCTCTGCTTGTGAAAGGAGATCACGAAAATTAGGGGCAGGTTTTGAGGCCCGAATCGCGGTCGAAAAAGTTTCAAATGAGGGACCCAAACCATATAGAAACCAATGAACCTTATCGCTATCGGCCACCGGTTGACCGACGGCGGCAAGTTGATCACATATAGTCTTGAAACGCCTTCCGAATTCAGTGACCGAGGAGGAACCTTTGACAAGTTGACGAAGAGTGTCGCGTAATGAATGGATGCGCTCAATAGAGGAGTTACTATAGGCTGTTTCCAGGGCAGCCCAGATCTGATGCGCACCAGTAATACCGAGCACCTCGGCCGCGGATTCTTCAGTGAGCGAAGAGTGAAGAATAATTATAGTTGTCTGTTCATTTTCATCCCAGCGGGATGCGTCTGGATTGGGTTTTGTTTTATCGCCATCGGCGACAGTCGGAGAAGGTTTAGTCACGGTGCCGTCGATGTGGCCCATGAGTTTGGTGAGGGTGAAGATGGGAAGCATATGAGCTTTCCATAGCAGAAAATTAGTGGAGGAAAGTTTAATTGTGATCATATGGAGTATGGTATTCAAGGAGGGTTCTTGGGGTGAAGCAGAAGAAGCCATAAGAGATCCCAGAAAGAAACAAGAAGAAAGAAGGGAGATGGAATTTTTAAGAAAATAGCTCTGATACCATGTAGACAATGGTAATGGTAAGAATCAAGCCTCAATGATTGAGGGACTATAGCATACGTATATATAAAAGAAACAGAAGCAATCTCTCCTACAATTATGGAGATGATTGATATCTACAATTAATTACAATATATTCACATTATAATATTGTATTCTCTAATAATAATATTTTATTCTCTAATAGTATGTATTAATTTCATTTTTACAATTTTTAAGGAAAATTTTCATTTTTAACCGATCACAAACACACACACATACATCATTGTTTGTTGTTTATTATTTAATGTTCATATTTATATACATTTATACATATTGTACGTATCACTTTCATCGTCCTCAACAAATGGCAACGAAACGAGTATTTCGATTCACAAATTAAGTCTAATACTGGTACCGGTACGCATACTTTTACATCCATCAATTCGTCATTCTTACAAAATTAACAAAACTATTATGTCAAACGACCAAGATCATAAATATATCACCCAAATAAATTTTAAAGTAGTAGCTTAGAAACTTAGAATTTAAAAAGTAGTATGGGACTTAAAAGAAGTGGTATTAGCCAAAGAGGGTATTGGGCTTGGTGATGTTATGAACCTATGCCTTAGGGATATAAATTAGATTTTGGCCCAAATTTATAAGTTTTGGTCTCTCAGGATACGTACACTGGTTTGAATCACAATAAAATTATCAATAGCTAATTAAGAAAAAAAACATGTAATAATCTACTTAACTTAAATAACAAAAAGTTATGACAACCTTCAACTATATAGAAAAAAGTCAAAAAAAGAACAAAAAAGAAAAAGAAGTGAATCTCTAAAAATAGAAGATCAGAGAGTACCAAAAGAAGATAGACCAATGAATAAAATTGTTCTTTAATTAAGTGGGGAGCGATTAGTCATAATCACCAAAGGTGATGAAAGTTTTGATCCCCATGCCCACCAAAACCTAATTTATGTTTAAAATCGTTATTTAATGTTTTGATCCCCATGCCCACCAAAACCAAATTTATGTTTAAAATTTATTGAATTAGGTGGGGAGCGATTCGTCATAATCACCAAAGGCCAAAGGTAAACAAATCAAAGTCTTCGGGTCATCTAGTTCCACTATAAAAAAAAAGTTGAAAATTGTCACAATGTTCCGGTCATTTGTCATTTTGAGGAGGAAAGTAAAACCGACCGGGGTTCTTAATCTTGGGTTCTAAATCCTAATTTCTCACAAACATTCACTAAATCTTATAACCTTACCACATTTACCTTTTTATAAGACTATGGGGAGTGGGGGTGTTGGTTGGGCAGGGAAAGCCAGTTAACGCTCGCTAACTTACTCTGTGCCAGCGTTGGGTTTGGCTATTTTAAATAAACTATCTTTTATTTATAATCTATATATCAAACAATACTTACCATTTTTACTATCAAAAAATTCAAAAACCACTACCAACCTCCAATTGCTTCTTCAAGTTCAAGCGATTCGTACGACAGATTTGTTTTGTCATCCTCATCCGACAACAAAGAGGAAATATTATTATCACAGTGATTACGATCATTAAAGCTATTTTTGTTGTAGTTTTTTTTTTAATTACTTTATTTAAATTCTATGATTAATATAAAAAAAATAAAAATCTATCCATGTGGCACCCTCACGCCGCTAACCCACCCCTTTCCACACCCCACTTTTTGGGTGTGGAGTGGTGGAGCCCACAACTCTACAAGTGCCATGTGTCATGCAAAGTCCCCAACCCAAGCCATTCAGTCGTACTCTAATATACATCTAAAAAGTGATTAAATTGATTATTGCAAAATTTGGTTTTTGTATATCTTATTTATACATTAGAACATGCTTGTGTCATTTCACCATTTTTCTTAACATTGCACTTCCTCAGCATCACCTTTCAAATCCCTTCACCCCACACCCTTTTCCATCCCACAAACAAAAACCCAATGTTCACCTTATAAACTCCAAACAACACCAAAACAAACATGGAGAAAATACAACATAACAACATCAAAGTAAATGGCATCAATATGCACGTAGCCGAGATCGGGGAAGGCCCCGCGGTGCTTTTCGTCCACGGCTTCCCCGAACTATGGTACACATGGCGTCACCAGATGCTGTTTATAGCCTCCAAAGGCTACCGTGCCATCGCACCTGACCTTCGTGGGTTCGGTGACACAGAAGCGCCACCTTCCGCCACCAGCTACACCGCGTTCCACATAGTCGGAGACCTTGTTTGCTTGCTTGACTCGTTGGGGTTGGACAAAGTTTATTTGGTGGGTCATGATTGGGGTGCCATAATAGCATGGCACTTGTGTATGTTTAGACCGGAGCGGATCAAGGCTTTGGTTAACATGAGTGTGGTCTATAAATCTAGGCATCCTTCGGTCAAACCAGTGGAGCTGATGCGACAGATTTATGGTGACGATTTTTACGTTTGCAGATTTCAGGTTATTATTAAGTTATTCTCATTAATAAATATTATAATGATATAATGATTCTCTTTACCTTATATTTATACTAATATGAGTATTGCAACAAGGTTAGTATTTAATTATCTAGAGTTGTATGTGTGTTTATGATCAACCTTTGATAACATTAAGATGCAACAATTGGCCGCTTTTATACATACATATAGGTTAGGATCATGTGAGAAACACTAGGCTAATTAAGAAACTTGAGAAGTATTCTAGGCAACATATTTTCCCTAAGCTTTTCGTAATATATACATTAAACTACACATATATGTATATTATGAAAATCCTAGGTAAAATGTGTGGTTCAGAATACTTCTCAAATTTCTCAACTAGGGTGAACTTCTCTTAAAATCCCTACTATATAATATATATATACACATATATACATGTGTGTGTGTGTGCGCGCGCACGCTTATGTGTAAGAACGTATACGAGTCAAGTTTTATGGAGCTACTCCAGCTCAGCTAGAGGTCCTTGGATTTGAGCTTTTGAAATGTTATTGTAAGCGTATTTGGGGTAATTTTACATAAAATATATTGTATTCCTAAGTTAGCTAATTAAATTAACCTGATAACTTATTTTTAAAATATATATTTTTTTTTTCAAAACAAACCTAATGACGAATGATAAGATTTGAAATGTGTAGGATGAAGTATAGGATAAATATAAGATAAATTTTAATATGTGTAGAATATATGTAGGATAAATTTTGATATGTGTATTTGATAAATTTCGATATATGTTAAATGAAGTGTTTTGAACTAATCAATTAAAAAAAGAATAATTAATGAATTTAGAAATAAACTAGCTAATTGAAGAGATAAATTATTTAGTATTTTACCATTATATACGTTTGATTTAATTTTCATTTACTAAAATTTAAAAAATGAAATTAGTAGTACATATTTGTTCTCTCTTTTCGCAAGTTAAATTTATTAGAATTATCCAACTAACTATTTATGATTTTGGTGTTGTATTCAATTGAAATGAGGCTGGTTGTTTATATAACCATTGTATAATCTATAAGAAATATGATTATCAAATATAAATTATACATATATATTTTTTTTCGTTTTAAATCGAGCTTTAGTTGATCTTGAACCTAAGGGCGGACCCAAGCTTTGGCTTGGGTGGGCGGGCGCCCCCCTTGAAAGAATTTTTAGCGTATTTTCGAGGTAAAAATCCCGACTGCACCCCTTGAAAATTTGATTGAACCCTTTGTTCGCACCCTCAGAAAATAATTTCCGGGTCAACCACTGCCACTGCTTGAACCTTTCTAAACCAAGATCGAGCTTTCGAATTACAAAGCTTCAATCTATCGAGCAAAGTATAAGCCCAGTCTAAAGTCATTCTAGGTTTTTGCAGCTTATTCTTCATGCATGTATATTATCACATCTATTTTCCATTAAATTGTAAACTTTCTTTTATTATTCTTTTTAAACATTCAATGAAAAAAAATCATCACCATTATGTCATCAATATGTCACCAAACTAATTGAATATAGAACATTAGGCTACTTCAACAACAAAGCTACTGCATAGAAATTAAGTTATGTGTTCATAGCTTGTTAATTTTATTTTAATAAACTTCAAACTCTAATGTTAACAATTTACTTTCATTATATATCAAACGTAAAAGTAGAAACATGTAAATCATACTTGTCGAATTTAAGCTTCACACTCTTTTAGAAATAAATGACTATTATATATATCAGCTGGAATATAATTTTTTATCTTTTTAATAGATAGGGAAAAGTCACTATTTTTAAATGCCAACTATGGAAATGCTAACGTGTAAAGGGTAAAGGTTGTTAAAACGCACGAGACACACCATGTAGGCATGTACTTTTGATATGTATATAGGAGAGTGAAGGGGTATGGTCCCAGATCTTGCGTCAGCATCGACCGCGAGTGACCATTACCCTTATCAAAACCCCCATTAGTCAACAACCTACTTATGTCCATGCGGGAACGCATCGACACAGTGGGTGAATCCAATCTGTCCAGTGATGGAGGACTTACCTGGAATATTAGAACGGTAGAGTGATGCGGCATAGCATCACATCTGGTGTATGAAAACGGAAGTATTCACAGCGATGCGGCCTCGCGCCGCGTCCAGTGAACACTCTATCAATACAAGGAAGCTGGATAACAGCAACAGTCACCACAGGCGACGATGCGGCTAGCACCGCATCTCGCGTATTTCTTGATCACAAGCAAGAGATGCGATAACATCAGATGTTACCGCAGGCAGCGATGCGGCTCGCACCGCATCCTATACGCCCAACAAGTGGGACTGACACACCAGTGCAAGTAGCGCCAATGACAGTCATCTGTCAGGGCTACGTAAGTAACAGACTGACGTGGCGTAACCTCCACACCCGATAAGCCTGACACACCTGCAAAGGTGCAGCACATCGTCAGTCTGTCCCTCATCCTCCTCCTTCACTCCTCGGCTATAAATACCAACCCCAAACCAGGTTTGGGGTATCTCTTCACAACTCTCTCACTACAACTACTACTATCATACTTTGATTCCCAAGCAGATTACTGATTCTTACGCCGGATAGTGGTAACAAGGAGCACCCCCACCCCATCCTCCTTGTTACGAGTCACGGTTTGTTTCCTTGTGCAGGAGATCAACCCACCGGTGATCCGGTCAACGATCCTCGGGAGGAAGGGATTAACCCTTCTTGACGAGATCAGTGAGTTAACCCTGCCCGGTTAACCATTGTTTCATCAGAGAGATTAATTAATTTAAAACACTCTATACCTAGATAACACCTAGAACAAAATCAACCCGTTAGTTCGATTATTCAGTTACAGTATGTACAGCTTTAGGCGCCCCTTAATCGGACGATTTGGGAGTTCAGAGTACTCGGTCTAGGAGGAGAGTAGTCGAGGAGTACTCGGACATGTTAAATTATAAAGAAATTAGTTTTTGAAAAAATTGTATATATGTCAGGGGCGGACCCACATAGAGCGGGTCGGGGTCCCCGGACCCCAAAGTTTTTTAAAAAATTAGTAGACCCGGTATATTAAATTTTATAAACACCTCATAAATACAATTACGTGGACACAATATAAAGAAAAGGAAAAATGGTATAGTGGTAAACCTCCATCTTCACCAACATAAGCTCATAGGTTCAATCCTTATATAACTTGTTTTTTTTTCCTCTTTTTTTTAAATCTATCTCAAACCTCGCTCTAACCTGACCCGAACGAGGATCGACCCGAAAATTTTAACGTTTTGTTATAAAAATCTTGAACACCAAAAAAAAAATGGACCATATTGGAAAAAAAACCTGGGTCCGCCACTGTATATGTCAAATATCTTAAGTTTACTAATAATTATTACAAAATACGTATATATCAATATAAATAAAAAAATACATGTTCAAATAACAAAGTAGTTCGAAAATTTTTATTGAGACATATGAATTATGTTTTATCTTTTTAAGTCAAACTCGGTCTGAGTTAACCTACTAGATCCAATTCTGATCGAGATTGACCACGTTCAGTTGATTCTGAGTAATTAGACGGAGTTAAAGAAGAAAGTCGCTTCAGCAGCCTACCTTATAGCGATTACTCAGGAAGTACTAGAGCTCGACCTTCGAGAGTCGTGACCTTGTTTTACGACAATGCTTACACATATCTAAATTATATACATAACAATCAAACGATTTTGTTATACATGTATTCTTTTGATTTCAGATGAGACAGTGAGAACCAATTTATATTACATTCATACCATTATCATTAAACATATAAATATTGCAAAAATGAATGATTTGTTCTTTCTACGTGTTCTAGAAGGATAGATAGATGTTTATCAATCATACTTTAATCATCCAAGCACATGTTATTTGTTCATCACACATTTTCCTTACGCCCAAATTAAATCTCAAATAAAGCACATGTTATTTGTTCATTTATACATTTTCTTTACACCCATCATCTCAAATAAGAACTTTAACTCTTGGACCAACAAAGTAACAAAAGAAAACAAACATTCCAAATTAACTTGTCGCTTGATTTTTAACTTGTCAAAAAGGTTAGATACGTTATAAGAACTTTAAATCTTGGACCAACAAAGTAACAAAAGAAAACAAACATTCCGAATTAACTTGTCGTTTTGATTTTTAACGTGTCAAAAAGGTTAGATACGTTAGGGTGTAGGGAGTGGTTAGACACTTGGATTAGGTAAACTTTTAAATCACCCAATCAAATAGTGTCACGTCATTTTACCTATTTTGTTTACATATTGCTCAAAAACGTTGGCTGTGGTTAGACACTTGGATTAGGTAAACTATTATTAAAAAAAAAAACATATAAATCAAAAGCTGACAACTTCATCTCTCACAAACAACTTCACCCCGCATCGGTAAACCTTTACCGCTCAATGAACTTCGCCAATCGGTAAACACCATCGGCGGTGGTGTTACCGATCGGTAATCACCTTACCGATGGTGTTTACCGCACCACACGGTATACCCTTATGAATATTCATTTGATATATACGTGGTTTGTAACTGGTTTAAAATTGACTCGATTTCGCTTGAACTAGTTGGCTCATACACTTGTTACAAACCTTATTAGTCTATATTATGCAAAAACTTATAAAGTTTTAAAACCTATTTTATGTTAATTTTTCAGAATCACGCGACAAAGCGCGGGTAGCGTCAACTCGTATATATTAATTAGTTGATATAATATTGTGAACTTACCATTGTTTGTGATTAGTTAATTTGTTCAAATGGTGTTTACAGGAAATTGGGTGGGAAGAAGAGTTTGCAAAAGTAGATACCAAAAAGCTACTAGCCACATTTTATTTCAAACGAATCCCAACTCCACCAAAGATGCCAAAAGACTTTGCAAATTGTTTTAACCCACCACCATACACCTTACCTGCATGGTTCACCGAAGAAGACCTCGATTACTTCGCATCCAAATATCGCGCCACAGGATTTTCAGGACCATTCAATTATTATCGATGTTTCGATCTGTAAGTAACCTGCTCAAAATGTAATTATTTTACGGGGTACGTTAAACGTACCCTACCTTAAGGTCCTTCATTGTACTTCATCTGAAAACATCAAATCAGGGCGATATTTTTGTCTTTAGTACAAAAATAAGGAAAATTAGTGATTTGACAACTTGTAAGGGGCTATGACAACTAAAAATAAAGAGGGTAGGGTACTAGGGTACATTTAGCACAACCCTAATTTATTCTGTTGTTTGATTCACGAGGTTTAATTAGTAGTTTGGATTGTAGAAATTGGGAGCTATGTGCAGCATGGATCGGATCCAAGATAATGGTGCCTGTGAAATTCATAGTTGGCGACATAGATTTGATGTACAACTTTCCCGGAATAAGAGAATACATACATGGCGGTGAGTTTAAGGAAGCGGTGCCACAACTAGAACAAGTGGTGGTGATGGAAGGAGTTGGTCACTTCATCAACCAAGAGAAGCCGCAAGAGATCAACGACCACATCTACGACTTCATTACCAAGTTCTAAGCTCTAACTTACTCAAAATCTGAAAAATGTGTGTATTTGTGTGTGCTTGAAATAGGATTCTATATATACGTGGTCATGTCTAACTAAAATGTCATCATAGTCTTCTTTTATGTTTGGTTATATATTGTGTTCCTCAAGTTGTATAAGCGATTGAATACAGTTTTTGTTATCCTTCTTTCCATTTTTCTAATATCTTAAAAAATATTTGTCAACCATATGTATCTTATTATACGGATATAATAAATCATGTAGGATAATGAATCCGAAGTAAAAAGTAAAAACTAACACGTACTAGATTTTATATGAGTATTAATTCAAGAAGGATTAATGAAAAGGCAGGATCTCCAATAGCTTGAGCAACCAAACATGTTTTTTATGTTGGATTAGTAGTTGAGATACCGCCAATGAGGTGGTGGTGGAGTGGTGAGGGAGAGACTTGCCCTCCCCACTATTTTCTAAGGGACCCAGGTTTGGTTCCTGCCCTCCCCACTATTTTCTGCGGCACCTAGTGATGATGGGAGACTAGGCGAATAGGTGAAGATCGCTAGTTCGATCCTTGAACTGAATGGGTTTTACCTCACTGGCTAGTGATCCAAATCTCGTTCCAATAAAAGAATAGGTGAAGGACATAACTACAACAATAAGTGAGGGCCATTTTGTATGAAAAACGTTGGGAATTCAAGAAGCTGCTGATTGAACTATACCAAACATATGCATGTTAGTAAATTTAATCCATTTAGTTTTGGGCCTTGTTTTATTTTAGTCAAATGGGTCAGGCAAGTAATCTACTAGCCATAAACCCTAGATAAGCCCAGGTTGTCTTGGAGCTGTAAATTTCACCGAAAATTATATGTCTTAGTTCCCCATTCAAGATTTTGAAAAAAGGGGAGATAATTTTGAAACGATATGCTTTACAAAATTCAAGATTTGTTTTATTTAATCATCTAAACTATAATAGGCCAATGACTACCAGCTGGTAAGAGGTGTGAAAGTTTACCCACAGGTCACGGGTTCAATCCCGGGCCAGTGGGGTTCCTGCACGGGGCTTAGGCCAGACCGACCGTGAGGTACCGCACTGCGGACCGACGGATTCGAACCTGAGCGAGTACATCCACTCTTTCCAAAAAAAAATCTAAACTATTATAGTCCTCATAATCATACTCCACCAATGCATTAACTTGTTTCATGATCAAACAAATAATGACAAACACACGATACTTGAATTTAAATTGATAGAAGATGGTTACTTCTTACGAGTTTAAAACAACCCTATATACTACATGAATCGGCACGATGCTTTGATAGCTGTTAAACAGTGTTAAGTGCAAGGGCATAGTATAGAATTGGGGGGGGGGGGGGGGGGGGCGACCCCTGAACTTTTCGCTCAGTAGTGTTATATATGTAGTTTTCGTATAGTAATTTTTGGGTATATACTTTTTCGACCCCCGGTTCTATAGAAATTTCTAGGTATATACATTTTCGACCCCCCCCCCCCTCTTCATTCGGGTTAAGTGATAACTTCCTGACCACCTATCTGATTATCACGGTGTTCACACATTATGGGTTCCTAGAGGTTCTGGCCTCCGGCCCAAAACATAACAAACCCAAATTAAATTGTTTTAACACTAGACCCAACAAGACTAAACAAACATATAATAATAATAATAATAATAAACATAAAAGGCTCAAATCGGCTTTTCAAATTACCAACCAAACCCCCAAAAGTCAAGAGACGACCATATTACCCATGGAAGTCTAGAAACCAACGTTCACCTCTTATATAAAACCCACACAACAATGTAACTTATACACAAAAACAAACATGGAGAAAATACAACATAACAACATCAAAGTAAACGGTATCAATATGCACGTAGCCGAGATCGGAGAAGGCCCCACCGTGCTTTTCGTCCACGGCTTCCCCGAACTATGGTACACATGGCGTCACCAGATGTTGTTTATAGCCTCCAAAGGCTACCGTGCCATCGCACCAGACCTTCGTGGGTTCGGTGACACAGAAGCGCCACCTTCCGCCACTAGCTACACCGCGTTCCACATAGTTGGAGACTTGGTGTGCTTGCTTGACTCTTTGGGTTTGGACAAGGTTTACTTGGTGGGTCATGATTGGGGTGCCATAATCTCATGGTACATGTGTTTGTTTCGACCGGATCGGATCAAGGCTTTGGTTAACATGAGTGTGGTCTTTACTCCAAGGAACCCTTTGGTTAAACCGCTGGACCAATTTAGACAGATTTTTGGCGATGATTTCTACATTTGCCGGTTCCAGGTGATGCTTTTCTTGAACTATAAAAAAATGAGTTTTTTTTTTTAATTATTTATCAAGAAACATGCATATATTCCAACCAACTATGTACAAGTATTTCCTATTTTTTTAAATATAATTTGTTTTTCTTGCACCACTACCTTACGACTACATGATGAATATATTATCAATCTTTTATTAAGAAAAGGCTACAACGACACATATCGTTTAAAATTGAATAATAGAGACGTTAAGTTTAAGTTATAAATCAATGTTTGCTTGCCTCATTACAAGATATTATAAACTTTAGTTAAATTAATATCATCTAAAATGAGAAAAGTTACAAGATATTATATACTCTAGTTAAATTAAGGAAAAATTACAAGTTTTGTCCTTTATCTTTATACCACTTTTCAGGCGGTGTCCTTTATAACGAACGTTGACAGACGGTATCCTTTAGACCATGTGTAGTGGGGCGTTTTTTTTTAAAAAATTTCAAAAATAACGCCCGAAAACGCCCACCCCTCCATTACATGGGGCGTTATAATAAAAAAAAATTCAAAAATGGACCCTTGGCGTTATAATGAAAACGCCGGATACTTCCAATGGTGGCAGGGAACAAGTTTGACTAGCCAATAGGATTAATGTTGCTTTTTCTTTTTTTTTTTTTTTTTTAATAATTGGAAGGGGCATTATCCCCACTACACCACTTTATGCTATAACGCCCCATGCTGACTGGGTTGCCACGTGTCGGATAATGCCCCATGGTGGGGGCATTATAACAAGTTACCACTACACATGGTCTTACTAGGTATTTTGTTGCAAGTTTAGTCCTTTACACCCAACCCAGTTAAAAAACCCTGTTAATTGTTGACATGTATCCTTTACTATGTATTTTGTTGCAAGTTTAGTCCTTTACCTAGGTATTTTGTTTCAAGTTTAGTCCTTTACACCCAACAATTAACAGGGTTTTTTTTAACTGGGTTGGGTGTAAAGGACTAAACTTGCAACAAAATACCTAGTAAAGGGCACCGCCTGTCAACATTCGTTAAAAAGGACACCGCCTAAAAAGTGGTATAAAGATAAAGGACAAAACTTGTAATTTTTCCTTAAATTAATATCGTCTAAAATGAGAAAAGTAATATCGATATGCAAACATGGGGTAAGTATTGTAAACACGCGAGAACCACACCACGAACATTAAGAGAGCGTTTGGTTCGCAGGAATTCAATGAAATTTAAGAGAATTAGAATTTGAATTCCATCTCTTTAGATGTTTGGTTCACAGAATTTGATGGAATTGGAATCCCAATTCTAACATTCATCTGTTTGGTTAACAATGGAATTGGAATTCGAATTAGGCATAAATTCCTTCAAATCCCTTTAACTAAAGGAATTCAAAATTCTTCTTATATGTGAAGGAATTAATTCATTGGAATCTTCGACCGTTTTGGCCCGCACCGTTTCAACCCGTACCGTTTCCACCCATACTGGTTTCGACCTGTACCGTTTCGACGCGAACAGTTTCAACTCGTACCGTTTCGACGCAAACGGTTTCGACCCGTAATGTTTTGACGCCAACCGTTTCGGCCCATACCGTTTCTACCCGAACTGGTGGTTGTGGGTGCCGGGGTGATGGATTCCAATTCATTTGACAACCAAACACAACAAAAATGGAATTGAGATTCCAATTCTAACAATTTCCAATTCCAATTCCTTCAGATTCTCATTCATATAAAAATTCCAATTCCAAATCATTCCGTGAACCGAATGCCCCCTAAATTTGTGATAAGCGTAAAAATATGAAGAGATTACTAACAAAGGCGGATTTAAGTTGTAAACTTGTAAACATGAGTGCAGGGCCGGCCCAAGGGTAAGTCAAATAAGGCTTGGGCCTTGGGCCACCAAAACTCTAGGGCCTCCACAATTTGATGAAACCACACTCAATTTATAAAAGATTAAGGGTGTGAATTATCAATAGATTGATGGTTGGTAGTGTACTGGTTTTCTGTATGTATGGATGTTGGTGAGACCCGGGTTCGAATCCTTGCTTCAGCATTTTTTTTTCTTGTTTTAAAAATTTAACACAATCTTTCAAATAATTACATTTGGGCCCTTCAAGTTTAACTTTCAATTACATACATTTTTTTGAGAAAAAGGCCACAAGATTTTACTTTGCCTTAAGCCACCAAAATGGTTGAGCTGGCCCTGCATGAATGTCATGAGGTGACACACGGGTAAAAAAAGTTGTACTTCGTATAGTGTATGATTCTGGTTTTTCATGTGTTATTTACTTATCCCCTTGGTTGAGTGACCCAATAACCCAAACCTTTTAAAAAGGGGTGTACCTATCTACACACCATTTTGCCTATTTACACACCAAAAAAGGTGTTTTTTATCCTTATATGCACACCCTGCAGTGTCGAACTGTGGCCAAAACGCGGCATTTTGGTCCGGTTAACCAGACAAAGACTGACGGGTCTCTGACGGGTCTGTTGACCGGACCAAAACGCCGAGCTTTGGCCGCGTTTTGGTCCTGTCAACCAGACAAAAGACTGACACCCGATCTGGTTGACAGGACCAAAACGCGGCCAAAGCTCGGCGTTTGGTCCAGTCAACAGACCCGTCAGACACCCGTCAGTCTTTGTCTGGTTAACCAGACCAAAACGCCGCGTTTTGGCCACAGTTCGACACTGCAGGATGTGTATATAAGGACAAAAAACACCTTTTTTGGGTGTCTATCTACACACTTGGTGTGTAGATAGTTTGGGCCTTTAAAAAGTGACACTTTGTAAAAAGTATATCTTGGATCAACCGCTAGTCAAGACGTTGTAATCTAAGGTGTTGTTTGTTTTTTCAGAGGTAAAACGTCTGCAGTCTGCGGACCACATCTGCAGACATCTGTAGCTGAAGAGGTGGACCAAACCTCTGCAGTCTGCAAGAAGAAGACTGTTTGTTTTTTTAACTTCTACAAGCTGCTGAAATAAACTGAAATATAAACAAACTGATTTTATTTAACTTAAAAGAGTTTTACATGTGAATCACTAGAATAAGTTTTCATAAAGCTACTTTAAGCTCGGCTCGTTTACAACCCTATTTAAAACTGATCATCAAACCCATAAATAACATAATAATTGTCACAATATCCCTGTAACCAAACATCAAAACTAGTGATCAAACACCCACTTTCCCAAAACAATGCCAAACACCCCCTAGTGGGATGCATTCTAGCTTACAAGTAGAGGAAACACTTTCTTAGCTGCGCGGCGAGCAACCGAAAATCCACCGTGAGTGCTAGTGTCACTTGCAGTCAACATTTTACAAAAATAGTTCGTGGGTTGTTTGCTCGGAGCACCCAAATCCACTGGAAGAAATGCTTCTTTTTGCTCTTCCTATATAAATCATAAAAAAAGAAATAAATTGAAAGATTACATCATGTGAAATACGTAAATAAACCTTCATACATTCTTAAAATGATAGAAAGGAGAAGAACATACAGAACTCAGTGGTTGTAATGTCATCTGAACACCCAGTGGATCAAATACCAACTACACAAATAGATAAACTAACATTAATCACCAATAAATGCTGACTGCATATATGATCAAAGTGAAAAGAACAAACCTTCGGGCAACTGCTGACCGAAACCGACTGCATACATAGCATTTCTTAAAAGGGTTTTGTATGCTTTTAATCATCCACTCGACCCCTATATGCATAGAAAGAGAAACATACTGTTTCCAGCAAATAAAAAGCTCAACAAGCATCTTAGATCAAGGATTGGGCTCACTTTAAAAAGGACCTATACATCTTATTAAAAACATATCGTGGAGTCATGTAAGTCAGCACATGCATATATATGTAAATCCTACTTTCTTTATCTAGCATCAAACTCCAATTTCCAAACAAAATCCTTAATTAAACAATTCATCAATAAGCATCTATGTACCAATATCTATTTTCTTATGGTCCATGTTTGTTCAGTTGTTTGTACATCAGGACTGTTTTTTTCTTTAGAATAAGATTTGATGAAATTTAGTGCATTTTTTCTTTAGAATAAGATTTGATGTATTTTAGTGCATAAGCTATACCAAAAAATGAAAAATATATTTTATCACAATTCAAAGTCTAAAATTTTCAATTTGCAAAAGATATATCATCAAAATATACCATATTTTCAAAACATTTATGATAAAGTTAAAAACTACTGAGGTTGAAAATGAAGCTATAATGACCACATCCACTTGTATAACTAAGAACATATAATCATTGTACCAATGCACCAACATATTTAACAAATCGCATCAATTTAACAAATCGCATAAAATTCTGACCTAGTGTGGTAGTGGTCGAGCAGGGGATGAGGGAGCAGCAGCCGGAACTGGGTGCGATGTTGTAATGAACAAACAGCAGCAGCCGCAACTTGAAGCCAGAACTGCCGGTGACGGACGACGGCAGGAGAGGTGGAACGACTGCTGGAGGGGTGGAGGGGAGCGTGGGGGCGGCTGGAGACGGTGGTGCTCGGCGTGGCGGCGGCTGGAGGTGGAGGAGCAGGGGAGGTCGGCTGAGGAATGGAGAAGGGAACTAGGGTTTTGAGAGTTTTGTGTTTGGAAGAGGTTGAAGAGGTATGTGAAGAGGTAGGACAGGATCTGCCCGAGGAAGAGCTGCTGAAGAGGTTTTTTAATGAATTGTCTTCCAAAAAACAAACAAGCTGCAGACCCTTATGTCTGCGCGTGGTCTGCTTGGTGAAGACAAAAGAGGTCCTGAAGCTCTTTTCACAAAAAAACAAACAGCACCTAAATATCATTTAAAAAAAAAACAAAAGTTTTTTTTTGTCACACCTATTCATAGTATATTTTGTATAAACAATTTGATGTTCTCTTGTTTTCTTCATATCCAACTGGAATATTTGTGAAGATATATGTTAATTTAACATGATATATATTTTAACAGGAAGTTGGGTGGGAAGAAGAGTATGCAAAAGTTGATACGAAACGACAACTTGCTGCCTCTTATTTTAATCGAAATCCAAGAGCACCTAAGCTACCCAAAGAATACGCAAAGTTTTTTAATCCACCTCCATACACTTTACCTTCATGGTTCACCGAACAAGACCTAGACTATTTTGCATCTAAATATCGCGCCACAGGATTCCGTGGACCATTTAACTATTATCGTTCTTTTGATGCGTAAGTACTCGTACTTTAAATATGGGTTATGCTAAACGTACCACACCCTTCGTTATTTTTACTAAATGTACTCTTTCTTCATACTAAAGGGTTGTTTGGCAACTTCTAAATGGGTAAGTGCTGAAACAGTAATAGCTCTGGACCATTAATTGCTGAAGCAGATTGAGGTCTAAATCATTAAGAGCCAATATAATGTTTAACCTTTTAGAGGCAAATGTCTGACCAATTCAGATTAGAGGTCTTAACCATTCAGACTCAATATAATGCTTAACCATTCAGAAGCAAATGTCTGAACCATCCAGACATTTGCTCGCGAAAAAAACAGCCTAAACCATTAAGTGTTGAACCCGTAAGAGGCCTGAACCATTAAGATCTAAACAAACAGCCCCTAACTCAATCACTTCATGTTTCTACTTTAACTCAATATATATGGGTGTATGTTTAGCATCAGGGGTACATTTAGCAATCCTTTTAATATTGATCTATCTTTTAGCATAGTTGTCTACGTACAATTGGTTTAAGTATGACTTCGCTAGCTTTCGGATCAAGTATGTATCAGTGATTTAATGGCACACATCATCGTGGAGTTTATTAGTAGTTTGAATTGCAGAAACTGGGAGCTGTCTGCAGCATGGACCGGATCCAAGATATTGGTGCCGGTGAAATTCATTGTGGGGGACTTAGATCTGACGTACGCCTCTCCGGGAACAAAGGAGTACATACATGGTGATGGATTCAAGAAAATGGTGCCCGGACTTGAAGAAGTGGTGGTGATGGAAGGAGTTGCTCACTTTATCAACCAAGAGAAGCCACAAGAGATCAACAACCATATTTTAGACTTCATCAAAAAGTTTTAAGTTCAATGATCCAATAATAATTGTGGGTGGCTATAAGCATATGATCATTCAATAACTTTTTTGAAAAGTTTTAAATGAAACCAAAAGAGGCGACTTTTTGTTCACTAAGGTAGTGTTCGTTTCATGGATTGTAATGGAATTGGAATGGAAATTCGTTTAGAAATTGAAATTTGATTTGTAATAAATGGAATCAAATTTGGATAGAATTAGAATGTAGATTTCCATCCTTATGTTGTTTTTCAATTATAATTTATTTTCTTGTTGAAACCAACAAAATAAGGAGTGAAATCAACATTCTAATTCCCTCAAAATTCCATTCCATTCTGTTTGAAATTAACACTACCTAAATGTTTATTATGATATAAAGTTGTCTTAAAAGCTAAATGGTTTGGTGCACTAACAGCTGACCAAAGTTGAATAAGATCAGCCTAAACATATGGTCTCCACCATGTAGACATTCAAGTAAGTATTGAATACTAGTAGTCAAAACATGATGGCAAATAAGTAAATTATTACATAATAGGGTCTATAATCACCTCAATCTGATATGTGTTAATTTTAATTTATAGAGATAATATAAAAGAAAAAATTCAAAAGAAATAACTAACTAGAATCAATGGTTTATGTGCTAACTGCTAAGGGGGAAGGAGCACCCAAGTGCCAAGGGTATTACCCTTGCCTCGACCTATCCGATTGCGATATGTCAATTTCACCACAAACTATCCTTACATCACAAAACACTGGTGGCACCCTACCTTTGCTAGAAAGTACCCTTGAACTCACAAATCATCAACAATGCACGTGGTCTACCCTTGCAACGGTCATCTTTGTCCTCAAAAACATCAACAATGCACGGGTTCTCCTACCCGGAGATCCAACCCACCAAGCCTACCCTTGTGGATGGCGGCGGCATTATGGCACGGGTCCAAACCGGGAGGAGGTACCCGTGAGGGTGCCCCGACCCCCCTAAGTAATATTAGGCTTTTTGTTTCTCACTTTGACGTTTATTACGTTTACTTTACAGCGTAACAATTTTAACACTTTCCATTATATTTGGTCTTCCACGGGGGTTCAGCAAGGGGATCCTTTAAGGCCTCTTCTTTTTGCCTTTGTTTTACACCCTCTTGTTCTCCGAATCAAAGATCTTTGTAAGCTTCTTTTTCACGCCTGGTACCTGGATGATGGGACCATTATTGGAGATGCTACTCAGGTTGCCAAGACTTTAGACATCATTAGAGTGGAGGGCCCCTCCTTGGGCCTCCTTCTCAACATTAAAAAAACTAAAGTTTTTTGGCCTACATGCAACGGGGTGAAGACGCATGAGGGTTTATTCCCGCGGGAGATTGGTAGGCCGGTGCATGGTGTGAAACTCTTGGGTGGTGCTGTCAGTAGAGATGGGCAGTTTATTAGTGGTTTGGCCCTCAAAAGAGCCAAATGTGCGGTTGAGCTGATGGGATGCCTCAAAAGCCTTAAGGACCCTCATAGCGAACTCCTCCTGCTTCGTTCGTGTATGGGGGTTGCTAAACTGTTGTTTGGGCTTAGAACGTGCCAGCCTTCTTATGTCGGGGAAGCCGTCTCTGTTTTTGACAAAGGGCTTCGGAATGCGATTGAGTAAATTGTTGTTTGTGGGGGTGCCTTTTTCGAGGACCTACAATGGAGGTTAGCTTCCCTCTCGACACGTTTTGGGGGGCTTGGGATTTGCTCAGCTGAGGATGCCTCTTCCTACGCTTTTGTGGCTTCAAGGGCCCAACTTTGGGTTCTTCAAGACCACATCCTTCGCGAATGTGGGGGAGAGCTGTTGGACTTTGATTACAAGGGTGCGTTGGACAATCTGCATAGTGGTCTTCCCGATCTTGATCTTGGCGGTTTCTACATTAAAGACATCGCCCCCATTAAAGCTCAGAAAATTCTGGCGAATGCCTTATATGGCGAAATCGTTAAGACAGTTGAAGAGAAGTATGCCTTTTCCCCTCGCCAGCGAGCCGTGTTTGAGTGTTTGCGAGCCCCCCATGCTCAGGATTTCCTATCTGTTGTTCCCATCGAAGGTTTAGGGCAATGTATGTCGGCTGTGGAATACCGGGCTATCCTCAAGTACCGTTTATTGATACCCCTTTTCCCGGTTGATGACCCGTGTCCTGTATGTCGGAAGTGTTGCTTGGATTCTTTTGGGGAGCATGCAGTACATTGCAAAGAATTACCGGGCTTTAAATATCGACATGATTTAGTTCGAGATGTGCTGTATGATGTCCTTAAGCGAGCAGGGATCTCGGCAAAAAAGGAAGCTCCGGTGAACTTCTTGACTGATCCATTAGAAGGGAGATCTACGCTACGGCCCGCTGACATTCTTGTTTTTGGATGGGAAGGAGGGAAACACGCGTGTGTCGATTTGACAGGTGTGCCCCCCCTCGTTGGGCTAAGGGACCACGGGTTTGTGGCGCGACAGGCGATAACCAAGGCAGAGGCGGGCAAAGTAGCTAAACACGAAAAAGCTTGCATCGAGAATCAGCACGTGTTCGTCCCGTTCGCTTTCGAAACATTTGGCGCTCTCGCCCCTGACGCGGTGCGGTTCCTAAAACTGGTTCAACAGGTGGTAAGCAGTAACACCGCACATGTTAAGGGGCAGAATTTTGTGTTTAGCAGGGTAGGGTTTGCTATTCAGAAAGAGGTAGCGGCGCAGCTTGTTGCTTGTCTACCTGTCATTAGTTTGTAATCGTATTGCGTTTGTTTATAATAAATAAATTAAATTGTTATGAAAAAAAAAATAACTCACTTAAAACTTTAAAATTAAGTTTTATCAAAAAATTTGAATGTTGCAATAATATGATCTAACCCTGTGTTTTCTTTCACCGGCTCTTGCTCCAAACTCACAAGACTCAACGGCGTTCCCTCCATCCTTACAATTTCCGTTTATCTCGAGCCTCAATCCCCCTCCCAAGACCTAATTTATCGAAGTTACGGCCGGTTCTCTCAAATACTATCCGGATTATCCAGTTGAAGCTTGTAGTGAATTTATTCGATTATAGAGTTCCCGCATTGATTTATCAACCAATTTTAACTTAGAAATCGAGTTTGAACTTTTTATTTTTGATCCAATTCAAAAAAATCGAACTATATATATAAACTTAGAGTGTCACCCACATTTCTTTTTTTCATGAGTAAATTACAAAAATCGTTCTTTATGTATGTTACTTGTTGCAAACTGTGTCCTTTGTCTTCAATAATTACAGAAAACATACTCGATGTTTGCAAACCCTTGCAAGTTATGTCTTTTAGCCCTAACTCAGTTAGTTTTTTGTGGTTAAATCTGACCAAATGGACCCCACATGAGGGTATTTTGGTCATTTATTCTCATGTGGGGTCCATTTGGTCAGATTTAACCACAAAAATACCGTTATGTGTGGTCCATCTTGTCAGATTTAACCACAAAATTAACTGAGTTAGGGTTATAGGACATAACTTGCAAGGGCTTGCAAACATCGAGTACGTTTTCTGAAATTATTGAAAACAAAGGACACAGTAATAAGTGACATACATAAAGGAAGATTTTTGTAATTTACTCTTTTTTCATACAAAGAACGATGAACGAGATTTTGCCTTCTGGAACCCTAATTTCTATCTTCGAGTTTTATCTTCTCACTTCTTAGTATGCTACTTTGTTAGTTTGATCAGCGGTTCAAACTCAAAGCTACATTAACTAGTAAATTTTGAGAACCAGTAACTCACTAAGCAGTCACCTTAGTCGATTTTAGGAACCAGTAAGTCGAACAATCAAACACAATTAGCTAAATTAATGGGTTATCTCCGTGTCAACAATTCTAGTTCACCCTACTGTTTTATTTACTTTTTTCTAATCTATTAAAAGTGTTTTATGTAATCACTTAAACTATCTAGATATATTTTATGTAAAAAATTAAATTTTAACATTAAGTTGACATAGTCTAAACATAATTGCTTAAAAAACAAAAATTATACGTAAATTTAGAACTTAAACTATAAATGTACGTTTTATGTGTAAATTTAGACTTTAAACTATAAATATAGTATTTTTTTATCTTCGTGTATTACACGAATTAGTGTAACTCATTTGTTTATTAAAATCATATTTTGATTTATGATAGCGATATTGCAACTACAACTGTGTTCTAATGTTATGAGTAATTGTCATTATAAAGGTTAGGAGGTTAATTCTTAATTAAAATGCAATACTTGTTGTAGACTAATAATAACGTTTGCCAAATTATAATTATTAGCTAAATTATAATACTGAGAGATTATCCGATCAGTGTAGTACTATAGTAGTGTGCCCTTCTGGATTTTCTTTTGCAAAACTAGTGATCTTTTTGAACACTTAATCACAAGGGGGGACTTCTTTTGAAATTGATACACAAGTGGTGCTACCTCCATTGCTAGGGGCGATGATGTGAACTTCATAGGCTTGTTAGTGGATGCTCAGCACGAGTATGAGAAAGGGAATGTCACTAACACTGAGTGGTATGGCGTAGTGTTCCCCATCTAAGCCCAATAACACCCAATACCTCCCCCCCCCCCCCATCCTCTTCTTGTAGCTTGGGCGTCATTGGGGGGGGAGGCGCCAT
The DNA here is from genome assembly GCF_002127325.2 of Helianthus annuus. Classification (NCBI taxonomy): domain Eukaryota; kingdom Viridiplantae; phylum Streptophyta; class Magnoliopsida; order Asterales; family Asteraceae; genus Helianthus; species Helianthus annuus. The sequence continues at coordinate 2,361,501 of NC_035433.2, forward strand.
TAATCACTCGCCAACCCACTCACGAGCAACGACGAAGAGAAGGTGGTGGGCCCCATGTGCTTGACCAATTAGGTTTTTATGTTTTTATTTTTATTTTTTATTTTATTAACAAGGGAGCTTTATTCCATTGTAGGGCTGTTTAAATTGCTCGGCGCTCGATGCTCGTTCGATGCTCGCTCGAAAAATGCTCGTAATTTGCTCGTTCGATTCAGCTCGATTGAAAAAATGCTCGGTTCGGATTGGTTCGGTTTGTAAACAAACCGAGCACGAGCAAAGGTCCGCTCAGTTCGGTTCGGCTCGGTTGGCTCGATTTAATTTTATATATATATTTGTGTGTATTTTTTTAATGAAATCATTAGAGACCAACCTCAACAATAATTGGTCCAAGATCCAAATAGATCTCATTTAAGTAATTAGAATTCAAATCTATATCGATAGTTCATTGTCCACTACTTAATTGTCCATTTGAGTATTGAGTCAAAATTTCAAATACTAAAATGTGAAGCATCGATCAATACTCAAGTCTCAACCCGCCATTCGATTCAGAAGTACAAGACCCTGATCAACCCCCCCCCCATTGGCCATCGTTATTCGATTTCTCCATCGCCACTCGCCAAGATGGCAACTCCCTAGGGGTTTTCTTTAATCGGTTCATTCAATTTCAAACTTCCGATAAAACACGGGTATGTTTCAGTCGGTCGACAATTTATCTTGCCGCTTAGCTAATCTCGATAGAACTAGTTGAGTGTTTTTGTATTCCTTGTTATTTGTTAAATTTTTTACTTGTTTTCTATTGGACGAAACATCAAGGACGAAAACTGCACTTTATTATAATAACTAGCACTCGCATCGTCACTTTCCTCTTTTTTTCTGCGACGCTCGATACTCGCTCGACGTTCGTTCGAAAAATGCTCGGATCGAAAGACGCTCGCTCGATTTTGGCTCGGTTGAAAAAACGCTCGGTTCGGTTCGGATCGGTTTGTAAACGAACCAAGCACGAGCAAAGGTCTGATCGGTTCGGTTCGGTTCGGCTCGTGAACAGCCCTATTCCATTGCATAGGTGTTACTGAGAAGGGCAATGAAACCCCATGTCTGCGTGGTCACAGACGTGGCGTTAAGGTAACGCAATGGAGCCCCTAGGGGCTCCATTCCATACCATATAGCCTAATTTCGGAAAACGGTCCAAATTTTATTTATTTATTCCCAGTTTAGATTAATAAAAAAATAAGTCAAGGGTGTTATCATCTTGATTATAATAATCTTCATGTCTGCTTGGTAAAAACATATCAACATCCGAACCTGAGACTTTCGATCCAACCATCACATACATATTCATAAATAACATAAACGAAGTAAGCATCTCTGGTCAATCAAGGAATGAAACCACACGACTAGGCAAAACCACCATCGACATATGATACACCGATCGGCCTGCTATTATATGTCGCCCTGATTTCATGTCTTGAGCGCATGAGACAGCGTAGGACATTGTAGGTCTGAAAAGTTTTGGCGTAGCCACTTTCCAACCGGCTTATCACTTATGGAACATCGGGGACATAATAGAAAAAGTAAATGACTAAGGGAAAAATAACAAGTTTATGGCGCCACTGTGTAAATTGGCACACAAATAGAACAAATGACAAGTTTTCATTCTATATAATATTTTTATATTTTTACTAGTCTAGAATGTTGTTTTGGACCATTTTTCCTTGTATAAATGTTATCATAAAGAATATTTGATGCATACTTTTGGTTGCATCTCATAGTGGGCTACTAACTTTTTTTAAGAAATAATATTTGTGAAGAAAGTAATGGAAACATGCTTGTTGACTGATCAACAAGATGGAAATTCCTTTACATTTTAAATTGATGATGATAAACAATTATATAAGGGGTGCTCACCTAATAGGTGAGTTCCCTCTCTTACGCCAAACCAATCCTCGTGTGCCACGTCAACTCCCCTCTTAAATTCCCCTAACACCCTAAATTGATGGCGGCACTCCCCTCTTAGGTGAATTGGTTTTTTTTTTTTTTTAAAAAAAAAGGAAACTTTTGATTGGTCAAGCTCTCCCTCTCTCCTCCCCCTCTCTTCGGCAGCCACTCACTCATTTCACTCCCTCTCTCTAACTCACCTAAAGGTTGGCAGCCCCCCCCCCCCTAATCGGTATTTTGGGTCACCGCATGGGGTTGCCGAAGGCACCCCGTGTACCCTTATAACAGCAAGAGGTTTTGATTTTTCAAAGACAATTGCTCGGCACCAAGGGGACGAGATTTTGTCTTTGGCAGATTAGGGTTTGCCATTCAGAAAGGGGTGGCGGCGCAGCTTGTTGCCCGTCTACCTTTTGTTTTGATGTAACTTGGCAAATATGAATGAAAAATATTATTCATCCATTGTTTTAGAATTATTAAGACTTTTTTTATATTAATTAAGATTTATGATCTACCTTTAAAAGTCAAAAACAATTATTTAAAAAAAAAACTAAAAGTTGAAATTGAAATCACCTTTCATAAGGACCATGGTTATAAAACAAGGTCTCCAAGGCCGAGTACTCCCTGAGTAGTCACTACAAGGTTGGTTGCCTGTTGGTTCAGTTCTGTTTGTGCATGAAGGAAAACAATATAAATCATACCTGTCACCGCAGACAGTGCAGAGGAGAATCCAGTGAGAGAAGACGACATGGAGTTCGACATCTTTGTCAAGGTGATCTGGTTCATCCTTAGGATGCTAACTGATGATGGGGACTTAGAAACCGAAAAGGGTATCGGTTAGGAGAGGAGGTTTCGTGATGATGTTATGGCTAATGGGGTGGTGTAATTGTGTAACTGAGTAACCCTTAAACCTCCACATAACTCTCCTTATATAAGCACCCAGGAGGAAACCTAATTAGTTACTAAGGGTAATATGGTCCATCAACAATTACCAACTAATTAAATAATAGGTTCTAATATATTTTGATCTCTATAATGTAAATGATTATGATGGCTATAGATTAAATATTAATACGTAATATATTTAATCTTACATTCTCCCACTTAGCCGAGTAATCATTTACTATGAGTATTAGATAAGCCTGATCAGGAGTTAACACTCATTTTAGCCTTAAACAAGTACTATAGCAGAAAAATACAGCCGTTGAATCATTATGCGACTCAGGACCCCCATTAATCATACTATAGCCTTAATTTAAAACCTAATCATCATGATCAAAATACGCGTAAGCCCTTTGTTTGATTTGTAACTTTTATTTGTCTATATGCCATTATACCGGTTGAACATATTCTAATAGACATACAAAATCAAACTTGAGGAAATTTCATTAATCATAAAACATAAGCTAGTACAATATGCTCAAATAAGGTCTTTACTAAATCCAGTATTCCGAACATGTTCTTCGTAAACCTTAGGAGGGAGACCTTTAGTCATCGGATCCGCAAGCATATCCTTAGTACTAATATACTCGATACAAAGATTATTTTCCTCAACACGTTCACGTACAAATAGATATTTCGTATCGAGATATAAACCAGCTCCAGTCGAACTGTTACTGTTCGAGAAACTAACGGCAGCTGAATTATCACAGTAAAGCTTCAATGGTCTAGAAATGGAATTAACGATTTTGAGTCCAGTGACCAGGTTTCTAATCAACATTCCATGACAGGTTGCGTTATAAACAGCAATGTACTCTGCCATCATTGTGGAAGTTGTAGTCAACTGTTGTTTATGACTCTTCCAAGAGATAGGGCCACCTGCTAACATAAAGATATAGCCCGAAGTGGATTTCTTGTCATCTTTGCATTTGGCAAAGTCAGAATCAGAATAGCCCACCACTTCTAGATGATCACTTCTTCTATAAGTCAGTTTATAGTCTTTCGTCCCTTGCAGATATCGAAGTACCTTCTTAGCTGTCACGACCCCCGACCCACCCTGGACGGAATCGGGTGCCGTGAGCAGTCCAGTGGTACCGGTGATTATTTTTGGAAAACATTGCAGCGGAAATTTCATCAGGACCGTGAGTTAGGAAAAATATCAGAGTTTAGAAACACCGGATTTTATTTAAATAGATGGAATAAATTCCATGTTTTACAAAGGTAGCTTTTAATAAAAATGATATTTCTTAATTTGATTTAATTAATAAAATAAGCCACTTCTTGAAGTCCTTCAGTGCTGGATCCAATTCTTACTCCAATATACTGTAATTACCTGAAACGTGTTTTAAAAAGGGTTTTGTCAGCGGGAAATACTGAGTGAATCATTCATTTTGATAACATGACACATAGTTATAATTTACAGCATAAGAGCGATTACTATGGCAGTATCTTAATTAATATCTGGTCTTGCCACCCGTGTGACGATGGTCATACCACTATTGGGTCCAGTCACCCAATTAGTGACGTTTTGTCACTGTTAGGTCTTATTAGCCTAACCCATGTTAGGGCTTATTGCCTAACGGTGAGAAATTAGTAATGTGCACAATACCCCACTAACCAGCGGTTAAGATAACCACGACTTAATCCCTGTAATTATAACACTTTGAAAATAATTTGAGGTATTGTAATACTTACTCACAAACGGTGAGAAAACAATTTAAAAAGAAGAATGACTCACATTGCAGATTTAACGGGCAAGGTATAAGCCTACTGATTAGCCTTGATTAAACCTAATTTAACATAATGCACACACACAGGTTAGTAACTAATACAGCAATTACGTCAATTCACGAGATTAAACCTTCACAACGATTAATCAGTGCAATACTCGATAATTCAATCGGATTCACAACGAATAACAGAGCATAGTCCGAATTCGAACAGCACTCTAATATTCAAGTCGAAATCACGACGAATAATCAAAGTACAAGCTCAATTGAGCAGCATCTGGACTATCGTTGGATAGTTATAATCGATCGGACGTTGAATCGTAATAGCGATCGAGTTATTATCCTGATTGCGGCAGCAATTCGAGACCCGTGTGTGTTTGTTGTATTGTTTCTGCTATAACTTGACGTACACAGCGAGTTTTTACGTCGTTTCAAAGACAGAATTCAAGTCCCAGACTCCTCTATTTATACATGAAATTTGACACCGTCGCGTAGCGCGAGGGGTACCCCCCATGGGCGTCGCGCTACGCGAGTGGTAACCTATGTTTATAGGGTAGCTACGTGTGTAACTAGGCTTGCTGTGTTGACCGTTTCATAAAATTCGATTTTGATAGAGAGTTATGAAGATAATCGTTGGCTAGGGTTTATCCCCCCCTGAGTTTTAGGGGCCCTGATCCTGATTCTGATTGTTCTGGAAATTTTAGGGTTAGTGCAGAATTACTTGGGTTTCTCAATTAGGGTTTTCTTAATAGCTAATTACCATCCTAATTATGGATTTTAGTGACAGTTGTTACATCCTCCCCACCTTAATAAAAATCTCGTCCTCGAGATTTGGATTATGATATTTTCTTGGGTTATGTTTCTTCTTCTAATTAAGAGAAACAATGTATCGTGGAATGGAATCAAAGGATATTTTGAGGGTATGAATTTTGAAAATAAAAATGACTTATAGGAACAATTGGATTCAATATCCGAAATGAATTTTCTTTGATCAATTAAGGAAGGTTCTGAATTGATAAATATCTATTTGTGAATGGAAGTATGGAAAATGATTTGTTAATGATTATCCGAAAATCAATATCGTTTACTTAAATGGTACTGTACAATAGAGTTTAGTGTATCATAATCTGAGTACATAATTGTACCAAGAATATGACAAATCAAATGAATGGCGTATGAATAGGGTTTAGCACATGCTACAAATCTATTCGGATGCTACAAAGTGTTTGTAATGATTGAAAGAATTTAATAATGATGACCGAATAAATTCACTGTTTTCGAAATTGAGAGTTTCAAGGAAGCGAATCTGGATATTTCAAAAGATGAGACATTCCGATGAAATGATATAGTTTCCAAGGTGATTATGTTTAAGCCAGAAGATATATGATGTATATATTTTTAGAATGAATGTGAAGAACTTTTTGGAATTAATAAAATTTCTTTGTCAGAAGAAAACTTACTTTGATTGGTACCTAAGGAAGACTTAAGATTGACAGGTTCAAAATGAAATGGAAACATGAAAATGATTCGTCAAATATTGAATTATGATATGAGAAAATCAATGTGCTGAGATGGGTGATTTGTAAGAATACATGAGAAGACAAGTGTTTTTTTGTCTTAATACATAATTGTATTCAGATGATCAAAATGTTTTATTTAAGGATAGGTGATATTTTGATTTATTAAATACATTTTCCTTTTACGTTATCATAAAGTAGAATAATAAATAAATATAGATAGGTTTAAAATATCAAAACCCGTGGTAAATTGTGACAAAATAATGATATAGGTTTACCCAATATTCTAGAACTTACGATTACCATTTTTTTTAAAATCAAGTGTGTTTAACTATAAGATTTTATAATGAGGTATTTTAAATCATAAAAGTAAGATAATAAATGTTTATTTTAATATCAAGCATACTTAAATATTGGTTTGTGTAAATAACATTTGATATTTTAATATATATATTTTATAAAAGAATATTTCTATAAGATGAACATTTATTTATAATATGTCTTGTTCATGAATACTTAGACAATTATTTAGATAATTTTATTCGTCCCTTTAATTGTTCTATGAAAATATATCTTCTCTTTACAGTACAAAGTATATATATATCTATATATATAATATAAAATATTTATATATATATAATTGAAATTTACTAAATAAGTATGATGACTTAATTTATATATATTAAATAGTTATTATCATTGTTGGATATTGGTTAGTGCTCTCTTATTTAAGCATATGTGATCAGTCCATGCCTAACTAAGGCTACGCTATCCAATACCTGTCTTGATAATAACCTTAATACCTAAAAATACTATTAATACCTACTATTATTAATATTTTATTACAAATATTCACCAAAAATAAATAATTTAAACGAGATTAGCGCAATTTTTAAATTTTGTGAAGAATGTCACCACAAGGTGATCGTAATCAAAGAAATGATTTGATGAATTCGAAGACTAAACAAGCATGCTATGGTTCAAGAGAATTGAAGTGCTTGTTGGAACTATTTTGAATATGATGGCTTCAATCCATCATATGGGATTTTGAATTGAATACGAAAATGCGAGCAAGTTCAAACAATTGAACTTTGGTGTAAACAAAATGAGTTTAAGAAAGTTCTAACATGGTTACAACAAAACCATGTATGCCATTAAAAGGAAATCGAGTTTTTCAAAGGAAAAATTTATCGATCAAATATCAAAAAGTAATCATTTTGCAAAACGCGGTAATGCAAAGATCAAGTATAATGAAATGATATTTGAGGTTGGATAAAACAATAATTTGGAATGAAGCCTTGCTAGGGTCTTATAACTCGTATGAACCACATGCACAACAAATAGTGTATGGATTTACCAAGAAACGAGATAGATCACTATTTGCTATTATGAAAGAATTCTTTATGGTATGATGACCATTACAAGAACACGAAAGTCAACTTATTATAGGCAGAAGTCGGAATTGCTACGAAGGGAATATAAGAACTTTTATCTGGAATTTTGTGTGATAACCGTTGTTAAGTGCCATTATCAAGGAATGTCGAATGAACTGAAATGGAATAGGGAATTTGCAAAGGTATGTGACTCCTTTTTCAGTGATAATAATTATGACTTAGTTTAGACTGTGCACCAATGATTGTGAAATCTTGTTCCAACGTACCTCAGCGAAATGTAGATCGTTTATATGATCACGTGGCAAAGTGCTTCTTTTTGATTAGTAGTTTTCTACTGACAGAATTAGTATTGGTGTCATCGTGCTTAATTTATACTTTTCAAAGGTCTTGCCTTGGAAAGTCGTATGTGATATATTTCAACGTCTGTGGACGTATATTTTAAGTTTCATGTGTTTTCTTGTGCATTAGCACAACTTTATATGTTTCTTACTTGTGTATTGTAAATTTTTATACTTTCGACGATATCCCATCTTTAAAGGGTTCTCATTGTATGAGTTACGAGGTAAATGATCAAGCAAAATAATGTTTGATATTGGAAAAGAGATTCCTGATAAAGAATTCTAGACACGGATGCTTGTGTTTTATTTCAATTTGTCAATTCTTATGTTTTTGGAATTTCCTTATAGATATACCTATCTATATAATCACATATTTCACATGCTGAAATAAACATACCATTTATCAGGTCAATGTATTTAACAGATTCATATTTCCAAGAACCACTCAGGTATTGGGTCATGATACTATTTAGGGAAATCTTGTCACTGATTTGACATATCCTTTACCCCGTCTTATCCGGTTCGCGTCGGAGCGGTAATCTCAATATGTCCGCACAAGCTGGAGAGTCTGCTACTCTAGACCCAGTTTTGCCGGAGAAAATTTTCTATTTCCCATAAATAGTATCTTTTCAAAAAGTGCCTCTTTCATTAGGGCTTTTATCCAGAATCAAGAAAATTTGTATTCCCATAACATATCTTATTCTAGACCAAATAATATCAGTAAGCAAGAATAAATAGCAATTAAGTGCTATTGCCTGCTAACCGTCATACCAGTATCCATTATACTTATATAAGTAATTTACCTTAAAGTTTATTTTAAGGCAAAATTCTTAAGTTCAAGTCTAAATACCATCCGGAGTGCTATCAGATAATATTAAGTTTCTAATTCTCCGTTTCACTTAGGTATTATCATAACACCTAATTGTGTAAACCAGTGACTTAGCTTATACTAAGGCATCTTTTCTTATGTTCAAGTCTAACTGCTATCAGCTGTGCTACCATTTAATAGAAATCTCCTAACTCTTTTTTTATTTAAGCTTAAGTATTATTATCACAACACTTATAGGCTTAAGGCAGTGGCTCTGATACCACCTTCTGTCACGACCCCCGACCCACCCTGGACGGAATCGGGTGCCGTGAGCAGTCCAGTGGTACCGGTGATTATTTTTGGAAAACATTGCAGCGGAAATTTCATCAGGACCGTGAGTTAGGAAAAATATCAGAGTTTAGAAACACCGGATTTTATTTAAATAGATGGAGTAAATTCCATGTTTTACAAAGGTAGCTTTTAATAAAAATGATATTTCTTAATTTGATTTAATTAATAAAATAAGCCACTTCTTGAAGTCCTTCAGTGCTGGATCCAATTCTTACTCCAATATACTGTAATTACCTGAAACGTGTTTTAAAAAGGGTTTTGTCAGCGGGAAATACTGAGTGAATCTTTCATTTTGATAACATGACACATAGTTATAATTTACAGCATAAGAGCGATTACTATGGCAGTATCTTAATTAATATCTGGTCTTGCCACCCGTGTGACGATGGTCATACCACTATTGGGTCCAGTCACCCAATTAGTGACGTTTTGTCACTGTTAGGTCTTATTAGCCTAACCCATGTTAGGGCTTATTGCCTAACGGTGAGAAATTAGTAATGTGCACAATACCCCACTAACCAGCGGTTAAGATAACCACGACTTGATCCCTGTAATTATAACACTTTGAAAATAATTTGAGGTATTGTAATACTTACTCACAAACGGTGAGAAAACAATTTAAAAAGAAGAATGACTCACATTGCAGATTTAACGGGCAAGGTATAAGCCTACTGATTAGCCTTGATTAAACCTAATTTAACATAATGCACACACACAGGTTAGTAACTAATACAGCAATTACGTCAATTCACGAGATTAAACATTCACAACGATTAATCAGTGCAATACTCGATAATTCAATCGGATTCACAACGAATAACAGAGCATAGTCCGAATTCGAACAGCACTCTAATATTCAAGTCGAAATCACGACGAATAATCAAAGTACAAGCTCAATTGAGCAGCATCTGGACTATCGTTGGATAGTTATAATCGATCGGACGTTGAATCGTAATAGCGATCGAGTTATTATCCTGATTGCGGCAGCAATTCGAGACCCGTGTGTGTTTGTTGTATTGTTTCTGCTATAACTTGACGTACACAGCGAGTTTTTACGTCGTTTCAAAGACAGAATTCAAGTCCCAGACTCCTCTATTTATACATGAAATTTGACACCGTCGCGTAGCGCGAGGGGTACCCCCCATGGGCGTCGCGCTACGCGAGTGGTAACCTATGTTCATAGGGTAGCTACGTGTGTAACTAGGCTTGCTGTGTTGACCGTTTCATAAAATTCGATTTTGATAGAGAGTTATGAAGATAATCGTTGGCTAGGGTTTATCCCCCCCCCCCTGAGTTTTAGGGGCCCTGATCCTGATTCTGATTGTTCTGGAAATTTTAGGGTTAGTGCAGAATTACTTGGGTTTCTCAATTAGGGTTTTCTTAATAGCTAATTACCATCCTAATTATGGATTTTAGTGACAGTTGTTACATTAGCTGCTTTCCAGTGATCTAGGCCAGGATTAGTCTGATAACAGCCTAGCATTCCAGCAATATAAGCGATATCTGGACGAGTACAGACTTGAGCATACATCAAGCTCCCAACTACTGACGCGTAAGGTATCTGGCTCATTTGCTCCTTCTCAACCTCTGTTGTCGGACACTGAAATGAACCGAAAACATCTCCCTTAACTACTGGAGCGACGGAGGGTTTGCACTGTTGCATGTTGTAACGTGTGAGGACACGATCTATGTAGGCCCTTTGGGACAATCCTAAGATCACTTTGTTTCTATCTCGGTGAATTTCGATGCCAATGACGTAAGATGCATCTCCGAGATCCTTCATGTCGAAGTTATGCGAGAGTAAACGCTTCGACTCATGCAACATGTCTAAACTATTACTTGCCAATAGAATATCATCTACGTAAAGGACAAGTATAGTAAAGTCACTCCCACTCATCTTGAGGTAGGTGCATTGATCCACTTGATTCTTCATAAAACCTTGCTTCTTCATGACTTCATCAAACTTGAGGTACCACTGACGTGATGCTTGTTTTAACCCGTAAATGGATTTCTTCAGCTTACAGACTAGATGCTCCTGACCTTCAGGCTCAAAGCCTTCAGGTTGCTTCATGTAAACATCTTCGTCCAAGTCTCCGTTAAGGAAAGCGGTTTTAACGTCCATCTGATGCAGCTCTAAATCGAAATGAGCTACTAGGGCCATGACGATCCTTAATGAATCTTTACGAGAGACAGGTGAAAACGTCTCTTGATAATCAATTCCCTCTGTCTGAGTGTAGCCCTTTGCAACCAATCTCGCTTTGTAGCGTTCAACGTTCCCATTCGGATCCAGTTTTGTTTTGAACACCCATTTGCATCCTACGGGTTTGACTCCATTGGGTAATTCTACCAAATCCCAAACGTCATTTTTCTTCATGGATTCAAGCTCATCAATCATTGCTTTATTCCATTCAGAAGACTGATCACTGCTAATGGCTTCATTGTAAGAGATAGGATCATTGAGCTTTCCGGGATCCATTTCAGTCAGGTAGGTAACATAATCATCCCAATTAGGAGGCCTTCTTTGCCTGGATGACCTCCTGAGTGGATTATCGGGTTCAGCGTTGTCTTGGTTTTGAGCGTTTGATGTGCCTTCGTCATGAGGTATAATGGGTTCTGATTGTAGAGGTGAATTTGGAGTTGGTGCAGTAGCTTCAGGAACAATAGTTGCATTGGGTACAAGAGGAGTAATCGGAGTAATGGTAAGCGACGAGTCTCTCCCCCCCACGTCTTGTACTTCTTGCAATTCTTCGTAAGGGTTGGTACTGCTCCCACTGACCTTGAAATCCTCCAGGAACGCGGCACGCTTGGTTTCAACAATACGGGTGACATGGGAAGGACAATAGAAACGATAACCCTTAGAGTTCTCAGGATACCCGATAAAGAAACAGGTAACTGTCTTAGGGTCAAGTTTCCTTAGGAAAGGATTGTAAAGTTTTGCTTCAGCAATGCAGCCCCATACTTTCATATATTTAAGACTCGGTTTCCTTCCTGTCCAAAGTTCATAAGGAGTTTTAGGGACAGACTTAGAAGGAACTCTATTGAGTATATGAACAGCTGCTTTCAACTCTTCAGTCCAGAGAAATAATGGTAAGTTAGTGTTGGCTAACATACTGCGCACCATGTTCATAAGGGTACGGTTTCTTCTTTCAGCGACACCGTTCTGCTGAGGTGTACCAGGCATGGTGTATTGGTTCACAATCCCCTGGCCCTTACAAAACTCATAAAATGGACCAGGAGCTTGACCCACATCAGTATGTCTTCCATAATACTCACCGCCTCTATCTGATCTCACAACTTTAATCTGACGATCTAATTGCTTTTCAACTTCAGCCTTATAATCTTTAAAAGTTGTTAGAGATTCAGATTTCTCCTTAATAAGATACAAGTACATGTAACGAGAATAATCATCAATAAAAGTGATAAATGAAGTATGTCCTGTTATGCCAGCGATTTGGTAGGGACCACTAATGTCAGTGTGAATGAGTTCTAATAAATTAGAGCTCCTAGTGGCACCTTTCTTATTCGCTAATGTCATTTTACCTTTAAGACATTTGACACATGTTCCAAAGTCAGAGAAATCGAGAGGAGGTAAGACTTCATCCTTCACAAGACGATTTAATCGTTCTTTTGAAATGTGGCCTAAACGCTGATGCCACAACATGGATGAAGTCTCTAAGTCTCGTTTCTCTTCCATCTTTGTGAGTGATTCATTAATGTTATATGACAACAAAGATTTGGAAAAGCCATCATCTAGTTCTAATCTATAGTGGATAGAGAGTTGGCGATGACCATGGGAAACAATAAAACCGTCCATGTCTAACTTTGGTCCTGATGCAAGGTTCCGAGTTACCTCAGGAACATATAAGGTATCATAAAGTTTAATACATAAACCAGTTTTCATAACTAATTGTAATGTTCCAATGGCCTTCACTTCTAATTCTCGATCATCCCCAACCTTAAGCGTTCTTTGGTTTCTTTCCAGCTTCCGGATTGAAAGGAATCCCTGAGTAGAATTGGTAACATGAACCATAGAACCAGAATCAAACCACCAAGAATTAGCAGGAACACTTAAATTATAGGACTCAAGTATCATAAAATAATCGTTACCTTTCTTAGCCAGCCACTCCTTAAAGTCAGGGCATTCCTTCTGCATGTGTCCTGTCTTTTTACAGAACTTGCAGCGGATACTGCCTAAGGAGTTCTTAGAGCTGGAAGGTGCACTTGTATTAGAGTTGGGATTAGGCCTTTGGACTTTTGAAGCATCCTTCCTCTGATAATTGTTCTTCCTTTTCTTGGAGTTGGAGGTGGTGAAATTGGCAACATCAGTAGTGCGATCCATCCTCATGCGCTCTTCCTCCTGTACGCACATGGCGACCAGCTCACTCATCGTCCATTTTTCCTTCTGAGTGTTGTAGTTGATCTTAAATGCTTCAAAGGACGAAGGAAGCGAAGTAATGATGAAATGAACAAGGAAACCATCACTGATTTCCATTTCCAGCCCCTTCAGCTTATTGGCCATGTCATTCATCATCATGATGTGCTCGCGAATGCCGCTCCTCCCATCATACTTAGTTGTCACCAGCTTGAGAATAAGAGTACTAGCGTGCGCCTTAGACGTCCCTTTGAACTGCGCCTCCACATGTTCCAAGTAGGTTTTAGCATCTTCAGAATCAGGAATAGCTCCCCTGATTGCGTTGCTTATGGATTGCTTCATAAACATGAGAGACATGCGGTTACACCTAGTCCACTTTTCATGAGTTAACTGCTCAGCAGCAGTACTTTGAGTGGTAAGGTCCGCTGGCTTTTTCTCTCTTAGAGCATAATCAAAATCAAGCAATCCGAGAGTAAGCATGAGAGCATCCTTCCAAGCAGCAAAGTTATCACCAGTCAGAAGTGGAATCCCGCAGTTGGGTGCTGATAGTGGAAATAAGATGAGCAAGTTATGATACTAAGGAAGAAATCCTAATGTGATCTAAGGGCACGTTAAACTAAGGCAGGCAAAATAATGACCATTTTACATAATGAAGCTGTGATAATGTCTATTACTAACATCAAAATAATAGACTTAACTAAAAATTCTACTTAAACGAAGACAAAACAGCTTTGGCCAGAAGTGTAATCATTTAAGCATATGTGCAAAGTGGTTGTAACAAATCAGCTTTGGCCAGAAATTGAAACAATCACTTTAGTTATGCACTTGCTAAGTATGCCATCTATGAAAGAATTAAATCAGCTTTGGCCAGATATTAAAACATTCATGCTTATGATGCACACTTAACATAGCTTTCGTAATACTTGAATGATAAGTAGATGTATCAAGTCAGCTTTGGCCAGAAATGATATATCAAAAGCTCATTCAAGTTAAGCTATTCTGGTTTTGCAAAACATTATCTGATTCTGATTAGTTAACTAAGTAAATTACAAAACCATTTATTTAATAGCAAACCACCCGTTAGCGCGGATCGAGTCGCAACCACGGTCTCGAGTGATGACGTTATGGTTGCGAGTCGCAACTACGGTCTCGAGTAATGACGTTATGGTTGCGAGTCGCAACTACGGTCTCGAGTAATGACGTTATGGTTGCGAGTCGCAACCACGGTCTCGAGTCGCAACCTGATGATCTTCGAAACTTCCTGTTACAGCTGTTAATTGTGATATCATAACCGAAAATTCGAAATTAAGGGATTTTGTGATATTATTTCCTGTTTTAAGATGATCTAATTTTATCAAGTATTTCGTAAATCATAATCTGTTTATCTTTTAACAGTTTTCGGAAATTTTAGAAGACAAAATCAGATCAAAACAGGAAAAAACACTTAATAATTCGAATCATATTCCAAAATATAACAGAATTTTCGAATTTTCACATGAACATGATGAACCCTAATCATAAAAAATAAAATTCTGGAACCCGAAACCTGAAACTTTTAAGACTTCTGAACAGATTTCGGTTGTAAAACAAAAACCCAGTTAAAATCGGTGAACATACAATTAATTCTTTTTCCCGAAAACAAAGATCTCGAGTCGATGTTCATGACTCGAAACGGCTGTTAAGTTCATAAGGTTTCAAAATTCCGTTTTCCAAGTTTCAATCCCAGAATTATGGATACGAAAACAGAACTGACTAATCAACATATGCTCTGATACCACATGTTGGTTCAGTTCTGTTTGTGCATGAAGGAAAACAATATAAATCATACATGTCACCGCAGACAGTGCAGAGGAGAATCCAGTGAGAGAAGACGACATGGAGTTCGACATCTTTGTCAAGGTGATCTGGTTCCTCCTTAGGATGCTAACTGATGATGGGGACTTAGAAACCGAAAAGGGTATCGGTTAGGAGAGGAGGTTTCGTGATGATGTTATGGCTAATGGGGTGGTGTAATTGTGTAACTGAGTAACCCTTAAACCTCCACATAACTCTCCTTATATAAGCACCCAGGAGGAAACCTAATTAGTTACTAAGGGTAATATGGTCCATCAACAATTACCAACTAATTAAATAATAGGTTCTAATATATTTTGATCTCTATAATGTAAATGATTATGATGGCTATAGATTAAATATTAATACGTAATATATTTAATCTTACATTGCCGAGTCGACTTTCTTCAACTCCGCCTAATTACTCGGAATCGATGAAACGCGGTCAACATCGGCCAAAATCGGATCTTGTAAGTCAACTCGGGCCGAGTCTGACTTAAAATAAAATAATACATAATTTCTATGCATATCATATTAAAGAATGAATATCAGTTTCTCGTATTTTGTTATAAATATTAGTAAATTTATATTATTTGACACATATTTATTTTCTGAAAACTAATTTCTTTATAATTTGACGTGTCCGAGTACTCCCTGTGTACTCTCCACCTAAACCAAGTACTCTCAACTCCCCGGTCGACAGACTAGGGAGCGCCTAGCGACTTTTGCAACCATGATAAGGACCAAATCAAAACAAAAACTTTACACTCATAATCCTAAAATATATAGGAGGAGACGTAATCCGGTAAAGACAATTCAATGACCCAACCAAGCAAAACCCCTCTGGTGATACAAAGGCCGAAAATTATAACCAAAGTTTCAAAAAAAAAAAAAAAACAAAAAAGAAACTATAGCCTAGCCACTATTCAAGATTTCTCTCTATTATTCTCTTCCACTACATGAATCATAACAATTACATCCTCTTGGATAATTTTTTGTATTTTGGAGGACGTGTTGCCTTGATAAAATCTGTATTGAGTAGCCTTTTTTCTTTTAATTCTTTTCCCTATTCATGTGATCAATACCTTGGAAAAGATCTAAAAAAATAAAAATAATAATAAAATAAATACACTTTTTTTAGTGGTGTTGGGTCGAGCATGTGATCAATACCTTGGAAAGGATCAAAAAAGAAAAGAAAAATTTTTTTTGTAGTGGTTTTGGGTCGAGCATGTGATCAATATTCAATACCATGGAAAGGATCAAAAAAAAAAAAAAACACTTTTTTTAGTAGTGTTGGGTCAAGCATAAAAATCCATTGGATTTGGTGGGCTTCGGTCATGGAATCCAAACCAAGTGGCGGGCAGTGGCGGACCCAGAAATTTTTCCATGGGGTGCGGAACATTTTTAAAAATTTTAGACCCCAAGGTATATAAATAAAAAATCGGTTCGTATCGGGTCAGTTCGGGTCGAGTCGGGTCATGTAAAACAAAAGAACTTAATTTATATAACCCACCATAATATAGTGAAAACAAAACGAAGCACATGTTTACTATGGTTAGTATGCGGCTATAATAGGCTGCTGGAGGTGGATAATATCAACCAAAAACCAACCAAAAATCTTCAAAAATAACAAAGAAACTTACCCCCGGCTGATTACGGTGGTATGCGGCTGCTGACTGTTCACTGTTTTCGCTGTTGATGTTCTGATCGCTGGCGTGCAAGGACGATAAAGAGAGCAAGATAGAATATGTAAGTGTTTTGGGCTTCTTTATTTTATTTTAGTTTGAAATATTGTTGATTTGTTGGGTTTGTTAATTGGGCTAAGAGTTACTAGTGGGCTAGTTAAATGTATTGGGTATTTGGGTTTAGATATTTAGGTATTAAGGATTAGGATTAAATACAGAGGATCCTAATTGTAAGAAGTGTAAGAAGGATTTATAGAGTGACAAGTGTCCAATAACCTAAAAAAACCCCCTACACAAAAAACCCCACTACAAAAAAAAACCCCTTAAACATCCACCACCACCAAAAACCTAACCCCCCCTCCCCACATCACCCACCTTAATTTTTTTTTTTTTTGCCGAGGGGGTGGGGGTTTAGGTTTTTTGGTGGGGGTGGGGATGTGGGGGGGTTAGGTTTTTTTAGGTTTTTGGGGGGTGGGGGGGGTTAGGTTTTTTTAGGTTTTTGGGGGGTGGGGTGGGTGGGGGGGGGGGGGTTAGGTTTTTTGGGGAGGTGTAGTTTTTTTTTTTTTTTTTTTTTTTTGCGGGGGGGGGGGGGGGGGGTTTAGGTTTTTTTTTTTTTTTTTTTTTGGGGGGGGGGTTAGGTTTTTGGGTGGTGGTGGGGTGGGGGGGTGTTTAGGTTTTTGGTGGTGATGTAGTGGGTTTAGTTTTAGGTCATTGGACACTTGTCACTCTATAAATCCTTCTTACACTTCTTACAATTAGAAACCTTTGTAGAATAACTTGACCCTAGTTATTAAAAGTAATATAATTTAGGTAGTATTTTTTTATAAAATAGGAGTTTACTAAAGAATATTTTTAAAATATAAATTGATAACGTTTTTTACCTAAGGTGTGCGGACGAAAAATTCCAAGAGGTGCGGAAGGAAATTTCCATGGGGTGCGGACGAAAAATTCCAAGGGGTACGGACGGGATTTTCGACGGAACTTAGCACTAAATTTTTTTTCCTGGGGGTACGCCCGCCCACCCTGAGGTGGGCTTAGGTCCGCCCTTGGTGGCGGGCTATTTTTAACAGCGGCGGATTTAAAAAAAAAAATTTACTTGGTTTCTTTTGGTAGATTTTCATTATTTTTTTTTTTTCAATTCATATGAGGTTCTTACTAATTTTTCTCATTTTATTTTCTAAACCGAATGGGTTCCTAGAAACCCACAAAAATGGCCTAGATCCGCCCCTAATTTTTAAGGGTGGCAAATCGAGCTCTTTTATCTAAATGGTGCTAGAAAGCAATATCAGAGAAAACAAGCTATGATTTCGGGTGATATGAGCGGTACATTATAACTCAAGGGTTTACCAAGTTTTCCATTTTAGAAATGAGAAATTAATCTTGAATTTTTTTATTTTTTTTAACAGCTGATTTTACTAAAGAGAAATCGAAAGCGAAAAAACTACAACAACATATACAGATTACAGTACATTAAAGTTACACCAATTTATCCATTCTAACGAGTGCATCTTCGCTCTATTTTTTATCCATAGATAGCTGGTAGTTTTAATTTCTACCCATAAATGAGAGATGCTGACCCTCTTACTTGAGAAGACCACATTGTTACGCAGTTTCCATATGTTCTAGTCGCCAGTCGGGTTAGGACTAGGACAAGTTTAGTATAAATAGTTTGTTAGGGTTATCGTATTTGTATACTCTCATTGTTAAATAATAAAAAGAGTGGAGTAGTTCGTTCAAATATTGTGTTTTCCATGTTCGATCAAGGGCCTGATTTCCAACATAGTAAAGTATATGCATGGGCGAAGCTTTTAAGGGGCGGGAGGGGGCAGCTGACCCCCCGAACTTTTCGCTCAGTAGTGGAGAGTATGTAGTTTTCGTATTTAAATTTTTGCGTATATACGTTATCGAACCCCCGGTTTTAAAGAAATTTTTAGGTCCGGTGACTTCCGACCCCTCGATCGGAAATTTCAAGCTTCGCCAGTGAAGTGAGTATATGTGCAATTGATGGTGAATTGGGAAGGTATGTCAATTAACATTGGGAGACTAAGAAACGAGTTCATGGAGTATGATTTGGCTTCAATTTTATTTCTCATTGAGAAGGTTATATCTATATGTGTTTAATCTATTGATTTGTTCTAACTGAACAAAAACCAACTTCTTTAGCTTGCGAGTGGTTCAAAATAGAACTCCAAAGAATATTTTTTTGGTAAAAATTTTGTAATTAGAAATATTTAAAAGTAACTCCTAAAAATCAAATAAGCAAATTAAACTTGAGCAATATAAAAAGCGTAAACATAAAATCCAAAAGAAGAAAAAAATATATTTATCTATACTCATCATCGCCGTTGATTAATTGTAAAAATAGATGTCAATTATACAAAACCGAAAAATACTTTATTTTGAAATCGACTCGGTTTTCAATAAATTTATGTTGGAATGCTAATACTAAAAATCTAACAATATGTATCTAGAATTTTTTTAAAGGTTAACAAATGCAAGCTATTACCGAATGATCAACAGAGATGCTTAATTAATTGTTGAGTTAAATAAATATAAATTGTTTTTTTGTTGCCATGAGAAAATGGGTCAACCAGTGAAAAAAGCCGCGAACTAACGTCGTAGGCCACACATACAAGGCATGGTGACACTTGACGCGTTTATTATAAAACAAGCCAAAAGGTATTGACAAACATTAAACCGTCAAATATGTCCTAACCCTCATCATCTATTAAACAACCAAAAACCAACTCGTTGACCAAACGATTAAACCGTTAACCCGGCTGATTAGGCCAAATTATTTTGATTTAAGCAGTTCTGGATATTTTGGGGCCGTTTTTTATTGGTCTGTACACTTAAAATGAAGGTACGCCCCGCTTGCGGTATGCTCATATAATGTATATATGTGTGGGCGTTCGGGGGCAAAAGTGAAAGTGCTCTAATCTTAACGTTATTTTACTAATTTCGTGAAAATAACGTTAAAAGAGGGGATGATTAATCATGCATAATGTGGTGGCGTTGATAGCCGAAAGACAAGAGGTACATGCACTAATCGGCGTTTGTCTCAATTGCTGAGTGTTATGTGCCTTATGTCCAGGGCTTAATACAAAACTACTATCGAGCCGGGTGTCTCACTGGAAGCAGCATCTCTATACCTACGGGGTAGAGGTAAGGTTGTCTACATCTTACCCTCCTCGGACCCTACCTTAGTTTTGCTAAGTATGATGACTTAAAATGAAGGTGCACTAATGTTAAAAGCGTAGTTCATGATGGTTAAAGTAATACCGTTTGTGCATACAAACTATATGCCTGAAAGGCTGAAACAAGATTTAAAACTAAAGTTTTAGAAACCATAGCAAGAAGAATAAAAAGTACCAATAGGTATTAACCATATAACATAATCTCCAACTTCATTACCAGAAGAAAAATGAATGTCAACAACAAAATTTTCATCATAACAAGCATGCAAACAAGATCATCTAGAAGTTTCATCAAAAACACAACATTGAAAATCTTAGAAATAGACCTTTGGAAAAGATTCAAGGAAAACATTTATAATAACTTAGTTTCTAAATCCCCTGCTGTTTCTTCTACCTCTGGCCTTCTCAAACTTCCTTCCCTTTGATCTCACATATGGCTTGGTGTGACTGTGCGGCACACCAGGAGCCGGACCAAAGTGCTTCACAGCTTCACGTGAATTCTTTGGTCCTCTAAGAAGAACCTATACCAAAAAACCAAGAAACACGGTGTGAGAAACTTAAAAGACCAACAAAATCTATAAAATAAATAACTAAAACTTAAAACACAAAAAGTAGCTTTTTAAAACAAAATTTCAAATAAAAATGCTAACGGTTTGGTTTGGTTTGGTAAGGTTGTAAAGTTCCACAAGTTAATTTTGGTTTACAATGGTGAAAAAAATACTAACGGTTTGGCTCATAGATTGACCTAAAAACCATCAAAACCAGAGAATGAACACCCCTAAAGTAAACTAGTTGAACAGCTAAACCATTCTTGATAATAAAAAAACTAGGAAAAATGTCACAGAATAGTAACCAAGTTTTAAAAGTGTTCTAATTAGATCACTTGTATTGTTTTTGTCCCAATTAAATAACTTATAATTCAAATCAAGTCATGTCCTTTTTTCCATGTGTCAAGAAAAAAATGGAGCATAAGATGCTGGGGTCGGATTATTTTAATATATGAAATTATATTTATAAAACATAAAAACACTTTAATTACATTAAAAATTAAAAAAACAAGTTAAAATCCACATCATCGCTCGACGTTAGTATCAAATAAAAGGGAAAAAATAAACAAAAATCCACATAACGACGGTTACCTATGAAATAGATGAAAAACCCCTTAATTTTAATGAAAAATGAATGTTGAGTGACCTGATTGGAACACTTTTAAAACTTGAGTGACCTAATAGGAACACTTTAAAAACTTCGTTACTAATTTACAAAGTTACCCCTAAAAACTGACAATTCTTGATAAAACAGTTAAAACCACACCACAAACACCACCAAACCGTAAACTAGTTCAAAGAGTTGACCATTCTTGATAAAAATAGGTAACAATTTTAGCAAGATTGTAATTCAATATAACATGAAACTTTCATGATAGGTTTACAATTATCTCTCAAGACAAAGTGTTGTGTAATAGTTCAAACGGTATCGTATAATTTGGTTTGGTATAATTCAGTTTAAAATTCCACTGTTTTAGTTTCAGTTTACTTCTGTATATAATCATTAATACACATTTGACTCATGGTTTGACCTAAAAACGTTTGAAACCACACCATTAACACCCCTAAAACAAAAGCTAGTTCTAAAGCTAAACATTCTTGATCATACAATCTATGCAGTTAATATCGGTGATACATCGGTCCATTAGTAATAATGGTCAAAATATTGGTACCGATATTAACGGCGATATTGACCGTAATATCACTGATATTTGACCAAAATAACCGATACATCACCGAGATTTGACCAATATAACCGATATATCACTGAATTATTGGTGTTAAATTTCTATATATATAAATTCTGCACTATATTAAAATTACCGATGTCACATCAAGACGATATTTTACCGAATTAACTGCATAGCATACAAGTAACAACTGCAACAAATGTTTGAATAAAGATTACATACTGTGTTCTGTCCAAGAGGAGCTCGAAGAGCGAGCTGATCAAAAGTCAAGCACTCCCCACCAGCCTTCTCAATCCTAGCCCTAGCAGTTTCAGTAAACCTCAATGCAGTCACCTTCATACAAGGAATCTCATGAACCCTAACATCATCCGTAACTGTCCCCACAACCACAGCAATCTTATCATCCTAACAAAAACAAAATCACCAAGTTTCAACATCAATCAAAAGCCTTCAGTAAATGAATTACAAAACATGACTAAAAAATACCTTGCCGGACATGTAACGGATCAAACGAGAGAGTGAAATCGGAGGCTTGTTGACTTTGCTCATGAACAACCTCTTCAGAATGACAGCATTGAAGTTGCTGCCGGTTCTCCTCACCAGAAAACGGTAAAGCTGAAGAGATAATTGATAAAATTTAAGTTTAAATTACAACGATTTCATAGTGCGTATGAACAACAGATGAATGGAGGAGTGTTGTGATACCTTGACGAGGAGTTTGAGGTAGATATCGTCGGATCTAGGGGCGGTTCTTTTGGTGCGTTTGCTCTTACCACCAGCAATAAGATCGATACCCTACGATAATGAAACAAACAGAGAGAATAATATGTAAGTGACAGTTTGAAAAAGTCGGAACGGAAATTAGGGTTCCGGCGAATACCATGACGACGGCGGAGGCTGGTTCCTATTGCACAAAAATGGGGTGTCGAGTCGAGAAGAGAAATGGGAAACCTAGGGTTTATGAACTTAAAGAAAGAGGGATAAATGTGGGCTCTCTTAGGCCCAACTTTGGAACTTATTGGGTTTGTTAAGTGGCCCAGTTTTAATCTTTTGACTTTGTATGGTGTATCCGTTTTGATATTTCATCAATGAAACTGATTTGAAGTTTTGAACCCGAACCAGTTTGACTCAAACGGGTGCCAACCCAACCCAAACCAGTTTCAAACAACCCCATTTTTTGGATAGGGTTCAATTATTTTTCTATAAAAATTAGTGTATTGCCCGAATCGGTTTGGCAAAAAAACCGAAATGTACACCTCTATTTGTATGCAATGTTAGGTTGCTCAGTATGAGGCGTAGGGCCGGCGGGCTCCGGCACCGGGCCAGCACACCGCCCCCCTAGGGTCGGCCCCGTCGTCTCCAACTTGCTTCCGACGCCCAAGACGGGCCCCTCTCTCTTTCTCTCTCCTTCTTTATACACACACATACATACATACATACATACATACATACATACATACATACATACATACATACATACATACATACATACATACATACATACATACATACATACATACATACATACATACATACATACATACATACATACATACATACATACATACATACATACATACATACATACATACATACATACATACAAACATACATACATATTTAAGCTCATCCTCCACACCCTAGGTCCATCCCCTTTAGGCCCGTCCTTACACCCGCTTACGTGGACGTCTACGTGGCGAAGCATCCTTTGAAGACTACCGTCCTTCACACCCTATAGTCTTAGTGTTGTTCATGGTTAATTTTATAACACCTGAATTCTTAAATCTAACATTTTTTTCAGATTACATAAAAAATAATTACAAAACATATCTAACTTAAAAATTTTAAGGATGGTTTATATATAAAACAACCAACAAAAAAGTTACGCTTTCATGCTCCTAGATTTAATACAAAATAAAGCCTATGTAAGCTTTATTTTGTATTAAACCTAGGAGCATGAAAGCGTAACTTGGAATAGATCACAACAAATAAGAGATTATATTTAGTTGTACAAACTCTGATAAAAAAAAATCACCTTTTTACCTTTAACATGTCACTAATTTAGTTATGAATCTGATAATGGAGGTAGGCCCATACCCAATTCCCTTCCTAAACAGAAAGGGAATAGCCATTACTCCAAAGCCAAGAATGTTGCAGGAGAAGACGTTGTTTGGAGGGTTGGAAGCCTCTCCACGCCGGGTACACCGGGCTGTGAGTGGCATGGACGTCGGCATGGAGGGTGAGATTCTTCACTGGCACGGGGGGCTTTGATTTGGTGATGTGAAGGCTCTCGATCGATGGGTGGAGTTTGGGTTTGTTTTGATTGATTTATATTAATTTATTTATTTTTAAACGCCACTTTTCACGCCCTCCCACCCCATGTTTTTTTTACCACGCTCCCTGCTGACGTGGCTGCCCCATGGCGTTTCATGACCTAAGGACGCATCATAACACACACCGGATCAAAGACTTAAACATAGAGTTATAGTCTTATCCTTCCTTCCCTCTTTATTTCCCCTTGTAATAGCTTTACTTCTCCTTATATTTACTTTACTCCCCTTGGTTACATGTAAGCTTCTTTGTAATCACACCACTTAGCCTTAGAGCATATGGGGATAAGTGTTTCATACAATCAAAAATTTACATTTAATCCCTACCGCATATTCGTTGTATCGACAAAATCCAAGCTAAGCAATTTCGAGTCTCAATTCACATGAGCAAACCCCTTTCTGTACATATAAACCTAAGGACCTATTGGTTTTGCCTAATACATGAATGACGTGCACCCACACCATGACCATTTTTGAGTCTTCAATGTGTGACCCATTTAGTGAATCTACTGTGTATTCTCATTTAAACTCCATGTATAACATTTGGCATATATTGTCCACAACAAGTAATCATACACATATACAATATGTAACATTTTATCACAATACAAAACATGCTTTTAACATCTTATTATGCCCATGGTATATGCTACAATTCATCGTATAGCACCTCGCGTGAATACCAAACAAGACATGCATGTTTAAAAGGTCTGACAATATGTGTAACATACCAAGTAACCATTAGATTACTTTGTAGATCTTGTGATTAGTAAGCATAGGCGCATAACATACCAAGTAACCATCATTTACTTGGTATACTAAGACAGAAACATACACTTTAGTTGTTACTTTAAGTACGAAACACTTAAAAACACTTTTGATAGTACATATTATTGCTTTTGGGGAACAACATAGGTTGTTTAGGTGTTGGATTTACCCCCCCCCCCCTTCTCTCTCTTTTGGTAAAAGATGGACAATGATGACAGGGGTGCGTCAAAACCCACTACCCCTCCTATAATAAGTAGTACAACACCAGATAAGGAGGAGACATCCCCTTGTCACCAAATGAATAAACACAAAGCCAACAAAGCAAGGCGTCTCCATAAATTAATAAGGAGGAACCACCTCATCCTAAGCAAGACAAACATTTGTAAGGCACAAAGACCGAGGCATGTCAGAGGCTTCTTAAGTCAAAGACAATTCAAGATAAGTCGTTTTTCTGCATGAGGAAGATAAAAGAGGGGAGGTGGGAAGCTTTGTTTCTCTTGGATGTTATGGGTTCAAATCCAGGTAAGGGGGAATTTTAATACTAACTTGGTGATACCAGCATACTAACTACTAACCCGGTTAGCGACATCCTAACCGTACGTCGTTCAAAATAGTATGGAAGAGGAGAACAAAGCTCTAAAGCAAATGAAAGGATTCTACCGCACTTCCTCTCTTGGAAAAGTCACGGGTCCGCTTAAGAACAAGGGAAGGCCCCTGGCCACCTATAAATACCAAGCCATAAAGACCTTGAAACTCACTTCGGATGGAAAACTCAAACCTTAGACTTGTAGATCATTTGCTACTTGACTTATCCTTTGTAATTTAGCTTATTTCTCGTTTGTAATTTTGTCATACTTTTCCAATTGTAACATGTACTTCTTTGTACTCATATCACATAGCCTTGGATCTCCCAAGGTTAAGTGATTCATTATATCAATAACAAGTTTTATTACCACTATTTAATCGTTGTAGCAAAAGACTCATTTTTATATTTTATTTTATAGAAACAACTCATTTGATCCCACCTTATAAGCATAACTCATTTTAAAGTGTTATCTAAACCAAATTAATGTTTTTTAAACGCCTTGTTTTCATCGAAACCCAAATTGATCCAAACCCATAATAACCATCACCGGTCACTCTACCAGACTGGACTTACTTTACAACACGAAAAACCATCTTGAGGACGAGAGAAATAAGTTGAAACCAACTTTTTTCTTATATCATTTTCTTTTCTTATTGTCCACATAATGTTGCTTCCACTTCTACATCAAACAAAGGATTTTTATCATGTAAAAAATGGTCATGTGGATGCTAGGATCATTTGTTCATAACTTCATATTTACATCTCCACCAATGAATCATGTAAAACATGTATCCTCCCAAAAAATTAGTAAAACATGTAACACAATACTTCCACAAAAAACACAAAGTGGTAGGTAGCAACCTCAATTTTTTAAAAAGTCTATAAATAACTCCCAACCACACCCAACATTCAATATTCATTCATCCACCACCCAATTCCACTTCAAGTCAACACTTTGACTTTCCAATTTCCCCCAAATGTCTCTACTAACCCTACTCTTCATCTTCCTCCTTTCATCTCCACCACTCATCTCATCCACCATCCCACCACCAACCGCCTACGAAGCCCTCGAATCCTACGGTTTTCCACCCGGTCTACTTCCGGTGGGGGTCACCGGCTACACCCTCGACGAACAAACCGGCAACTTCGAGGTGTACATAGGCCAGACATGTAAGTACACCGTTCAAGGCTACAACCTCAAATACGAGTCAACTATTAGTGGAGTTATTAGCCAAAACAAGCTCACCAAACTCAAGGGTATTAGTGTCAAAGTGTTGTTCGTTTGGTTGAGTATTGTTGAAGTGTCACGTGATGGTAATGAGTTGTATTTGTCGGTTGGGATTTTGTCTGCTGCGTTTGATATTACTGGGTTTGTTGAGTCCCCGCAGTGTGGGTGTGGGTTTGATTGTAACGATGTTGGAAGCGTGGAGATTAAGGAAGATGGGTTAAGGTCTGTTTGGTAGTTAGTGTAGCATTAACTAACGTTGTCTAGATAGATGGTTGTTGTTGTTGTAAACGTACCTACCAACTTAATTTATAGTCATGAAAGTTGGTTTATTTATATAGCATGAGGACGTTTTTATTATGTATGGTATAGTAAGTTATATAAATGAGCGGTATGTTTTTGGTTTGTTTTGACTTTTCTTTGTTATGTTTTACTTTATTGTAATTAAACATAACAAGTTTGTAATAGATAGAATAGTTGAAGAGCAACAAACAATGACGCTACACTTTTTTAATAGCAAAACTAAGTTTCTATTATGACTTATGGGCTGTTTGGTAACTTTTGAATGGGTCAGTGTTGGGCCATTAAGAAGCCTTAATCATTTAGAGGTATTAATGTATGACTAATTTAGATAAGAGATCTTAACCATACAGACTTAATATAGTGTCTAACCATTCAGAAATCTTTTCACGAAACAAACAGTCCAAATCATTGAGTATTGAATCAGTAAGATATCTAAACTATTAAGAGCTGAAACAAAGGGAAACCTCGGTTGGTGATTGCTTGTTAGATTAATCGTAGTGGCGAATGGTTGTTAATTAAATTAGGGTTTACTGTTTCATTGGTTGATTACACAAGGAGAGTAACAACAAAAGTAAAAAACAGGGTTTTTGAAATCAAGTGCTTCAATTAATAATCACGATACTCATAAATGTTAAGTTACATGTTACAATCGAAGAATATTATGATTAACTAAGCTAGACTATGGCTATTGACAAATTAAGGTGATTGTGCACTTAGAAGTTAGAACTAAGGTGTACACACGTTGAAATTCTGATGAGAAAACAACAAACAAATAGATGTAACAACACCCTAAAATCTTGTTAGGATAATTGTATAAAAAAAATATATGGGTTTGGTTTTATGCAAAGAATCCCCGCCCCAACACAATTTTAGTCCATTAGTATTTAGTAAACAAGGTTTTGTAGAAGCCTCACAACCTAAGTGGCACTATGGATAGATGCACGAGGTAGCCACCATTCTCATTTCAACACATTGAGAGAGAGAGAGGGAGGGAGAGAGAGAGAGAGAGAATACTTGCTTTGAGCCGATTTCGAGCCAGATTCAAGATTGGATCAAGAGATTAGTGATTCGTTCACATTTAGTCGAAGACTTGGAGCTCCGTTCGGTAACCTTCACGAAAACAAGTTGTTTTCACGTTAAAGAATGCATGCTTCGTTTGTTTACATTTGTTTAAGTTATATATGATGACTTCTGTCACACCCCGACCACGTAGAACATACAAAACGTGGCGGAAATGTCGGGGAGTGTTGTAACAGAATTAATTGTTTCAAATCCATGGCAATTGAAGTTCCGTTTTATTGATCAAACATGAAAGTTTACATTGTTCAAACAAGAACCAAATAGTACGTAACATAAATTAACTAGTTCTTGTCTCGTTTTAAGTCACTAAGGCACATGTCCGCCTAAGTATATCTTGATAAGTCCTATGCATCATCTCATGAAAACACATGTGAAAATAGGTACGTCAGCATAAAAATGCCTGTGAGATACATTGGTTTTGTGAAAACGGAATTCATGACTTATGTTTGAGAAAATGTTTAGTCATGAATCTTGTAATTTGCTTTATCTTGTAAATCATTTGAAAAAAATGATAAAATCAGATGATATGTATAAATAAGAAGACACTGTATGGTTAAACGGATAACCATGTAAAATGTGCTTGTATAAGATAAGTTGTTTGTAAAACAATGTCTCGTAAAAAGTGTATTATTTGTATAAAATGTCATATGTCTCAAATTGAAATGATTCAAATAACGCTACGATATGTAATACCATACAAACACTTATATATAGGAAGTACCAGCGGCGTATCCACCATGCTTGTATCATATTACACGTGCCTCGTTACTTAATCATTTACCCAAACCATCCACCATGTAAGATTGTTCTTGTATAACTCAATTGTTTATTGTGTAGACCATGTCAAATGTCTATGTTCAATGTAAATCACCAAATGTGTATGTCAATGTCAACGTGTTTATGTTCAATGTAAATCATGTAATGTGTATACCAAAATGTATCATGTATGGTAAGCGAAATGTATCAACTTAAACCATATGTAAAATGCGCAAAACAAGTCGTTGAAGTAAAACGTGGTTTAAATCAACGTTATGTTCAGTGGAAAAATGCATGCTCTATTGATATTAACATTTATGCGGTATTGTGAAATATGCATACATCCAAGCCTTGAGACTGTGGCGATAAACCCTTAA
The DNA here is from genome assembly GCF_002127325.2 of Helianthus annuus. Lineage (NCBI taxonomy): Eukaryota > Viridiplantae > Streptophyta > Magnoliopsida > Asterales > Asteraceae > Helianthus > Helianthus annuus. The sequence goes on from NC_035433.2 coordinate 2,390,757, forward strand.
ACAAATTAAAGGTTTATCTAAGTTATGTATATCGAATTCGGTCATTCCTTACAGTCCTATCAAAACCAGGATTTCAGGAACGGGAGTTGTCAATTCCTATGGTACCACTACCTACTAACGAACGGCGTAGCTAATGTTAATGAATGTATTGTTCCATGTTTAAACAAACCAAATGTCATAACAAAAATGAAGGCATGTGATGTAAACAATTGTACTAAGTATGCTAAGTAAACATACGAAGCAGAAATGTTCATGTAAATCAATGTGTCCATATGCTGAGTAAACATATGCAACAGAAATGTTCATGTAAATCAATGTGTCCATATGCTGAGTAAACATATGCAACAAAAATGTTCATGTAAATCAATGTGCCCATATGCTGAGTAAACATATGCAGCAGAAATGTTTATGTAAATCAATGTGTCCATATGCAGAGTAAACATATGCAACAGAAATGTAATGTAAATCAATGTACTAAGTACGCACACAATGGGCATACATAGCATGAAATGTAATGAAATCGTGTACTATAATGTACTAACAACATAGCAGGCATATGATGTGAAAACATGGAAAACATGAAAGTAACAGATAGGCACATGTGTTTCACCCCAAAACAGTTTAGAAAACAGTAAAAGAGGGGTTCAATGTACTCACCTGAGAATGCTTTGAGTTCTTGTACAATAACCAGATAATGCTAAAGATCACGGGATATCAAACGGCACCTAATAGGTAGCTATGTTAATATACCGGACCAAAATCGGAAGGATCGGATAGTATGCGGGTTCGTAAACCAAACGAGTATGGAGACTCGTGTAATATGGTTTAACAAAGCCTACATACTAAAATGAAACGTAACCTAGGTGCTTGCGACCCATCACGACCCGTTTAGGTAGCTTATGCTACCTTACGCGTCGTTCGCGTAGAACGCGTTCGGAACGCCTAACATCGTGACCACAAGGTATAACCTCAGAAGGTTATAGCTATGGTCACCTAATGTGTTTGGTCGGATCCTAATGATCGACCAAATGGGTCGGGTTCGAAAGTATAAGCGATGGTTTAGATCGCTTACCTTACGACCCTATATACGCACTATACTAAAAGTGACGAGCTAAGCATGTTAGAACATGCTTAACTAAGTTTAGAAAACAGGTTTGGCATCAAAACAAATGGCTTTGATGCTCGCGAGTAGTTTGGTTACAAAATACGCAAGAATGCGCATTTTGGCCGAAACTACGACTCGTCACTGAGCCTAGATAACGTGGTGATCAGTAGGTATAGTCACTACGGACTATAACCATCGTGATCACGCTCACGTTATGAAGTTCTATTGAACTTCGCATCGACCATAAACTGGTCAATGCAGAAAGTCAACAAAACGTTGACTTTCGGACTCGAAAAGCGAATAAAAGAACGAAAGAATACTTACGGAGGGTCCCCGAATGCTAATCTAGATCAAAATGGCTCAGGTATGAAACAATGGTTCCAACTTAGAGCCTTAAGATCAGATTGTGTGGGTTTTGAGCAAAATGGGGGGGTATTTATAGGAAAAGTGGAACCGTTAGGATCGTTTATCGAATACCGTGCCACGATCTTGTGCGTACACATGTCAAAATGTTGTGGTCACTGATTAATGGCCCTTGGCCTTTGATTGGGTGAAAAGGCAATTGGACCTTTCGCCATTGAAGAGCCAATCAGCATTAAATGTGGGTTCTGCTGTACTGGGGACTCCTTACGGACCATATGGCTTATGGCTTATGGTCCGTAAGCCCCTAGTTTGGCAGAATTGCAGTTTTGGTCCCTACAGCACCGAAACTTGGTATTTGATGCGTTTTTGGCATGTTTAAGCCCCGTTAACCTCATTTCAAAGCTCTAAAATGATGTTAAAGTATAGGGGACTTGAAATATGCTCAAAAATATTCCGGATGTCGGTTCGTTTGGCCGTACGATCGCGATGTTCGCTTAATTACGACGGAATGCGCATAAGCGCGAAAGACGATCCAAATTGCGCGACGAATGGATTTTTCTCATGCCATACACTAAGGCATAATATAAGGATGCTTACATAAATTTTTGGATGTCCGGATGTATTCAGAACGTAAGTTATGCGCAAAAGTGCAAACTTGTGCACTTTTTGACACTTTTAGCCCCTGAATGATCCAAAAGTTTGTTTTAGCATACCAAACCCCTCAAAGCTTATTTCTAAGCTATTTAAAGGATATTTATGGTATGTTTAACTTATGGACATGTTCCGGAATGTTTGTTACTGTTCAAATTGGCATACTTTCGCAGTTTGTCAAGTTTAGTCCCTGTAAGCGAATTAACTTGTTTTTGCCATACCAAAGCCTTCAAAACTTATTTCTAAGTCATGTAAGGGTTATTTAAGGTATGTTGAGTATATGTTGATGTTCCGAAGTATTTGTCGCATTAAACTGAGTACGTTTTATGCACCAGTTTGCGTATAATTCTCCAGAAAGCGATCTAGAGCTTGAAATCGAACAAGAGTTGATATGTGCAAACGATACACATATTTATACAAGTCCAAAGTATGAAATACAATATTTAATTGGTTTGGCATTTGTTTGATGGTTGAAGTGACACAGGTGTCACAGTCTCCCCTACTTTAGGAAATTTCGTCCCGAAATTTAGTTTTTAGAGGAAACTTGTGAAGACAGCTGTGACGGTTTCGCTTTCAGACAAATCCATTGAACCCTTAGGTAAAACCCTGGGCCATGTTAGGATCCTTAGCGAAAATTTCAACCCACAAAGTGAAGTCCTTGTAGTAACAAAACATGGAGTTTCGAACTACGGGCAGGAGAACGTTTCCCGTGAAGAGTTATCATAGGAAACTTGTGTGTGCTTGAAATCAGTATTGGGGAGTGCAAGGATAAATGACATGGGTCAAAATCCAAGACTTCTCCCGTATCATTACTCTTGTCTCTGTAGGCCTTAACACATGACATAACTTCCTGTGGTTTCTGTGCACTGAATTCCATAATTATGTAGGCCTCCATAATTACGTACTTCCTTGCACAGTCCGCACAGTTCATTTCATAATGCGTATGGGAAAAAAAATCAAACGAATAATCTCTTCAGCTAAACTACCCAAGAGAAATATTTAACTACATCAACGTAGGATGTCTTTAACTATATTGTCGAACCAATCTATTTAACTTAGATCGACGTAGGATCTCTTTAACTAGACCACCCGAGGGCCTCTTTAACTATATCAATGCATGACATCTTTAACTAGATTGTCGAACCAATCTCTTTAACTTAGATCGACGTAGGATCTCTTTAACTAGACCACCAGAGGGCCTCTTTAACTATATCAACGCATGATATCTTTAACTAGATTGCCGAACCAATCTCTTTAACTAGATCAACGAATGATCTCTTTAACTAAACTACCCAAAAGGAATCTTTAACTACATCAACACATGATGTCTTTAAACTTTGGAATAGTACTTTTCAATCCAAGGGTTTTAACTATAATGTTGAAGCCCATTAAGGATTTGAGATAGTACCTTTAGATATCCTACTACGAATCCCTCATATGAAGGTATGAAAGATTCTACGAGGATTTGGATAGCGAATATCCAGAGTATACAAAAACACAAAATGCATAAATGGAAGACAAGATGCATAAACACATAGTCACATAACCACAAAATTGTTTATCTAGATCTTTAATTTGTTAATTTGTTTTGTTGATTACGTACATGCATTTAAAGCACACTAGGAATCCATTTCATGGATTTCATTCGGTACTTTAAACATTAGCAAGAATCTAACTATGAAGATAGAAAGATCTCCTATAAATTCGATTTCGTTTTCAAGAAAATGCAAATTTTCGAATTAAGGTACATTAATTTTTGAATATACGGAAATACCCTTAGGTACCCTATTAAGAATTCATAGTGGTACTTTGGGTATTCGTGGGAAACACAAGAGATAATAAAATGGAAGAAATTACGGGGTAGTCTGTTCTTCAAGGAATACGGTTCCTTGATTGTTGGTATTGTAGAGGATACGTTGTTTATACATGACATCACATTTGTACATTGCAATGTAGAATAAAAGATTTATTTATAAACAACAACAACTGTTTCATGGACCTTGACTTGTCACACCCCGATTTCCACGTGTCTCACCGGTGGGCCCGGTGGGGGATTACCGTGACGTAGTTGGCAACAATATAGTCAAACCACACAATTATATGAATGCACAGCGAAAGCAAAAGATAAATATATTACGTTCCGAATATGAAATAACATCAAGTGTTACGACGGAAAGTAAAGGATCCACAGGTGAATCAAATCAAAGAAGTTGTTCAACAGACTTTAGACGCCTAGAACTCGCAAGATTCCTTATTAATGTCCTGAGCAGATTCCCAGCCTATTACGTACTTGTACCTGTCACTTAGACTTTTGAAAATACGTCAGTTTTCACTGGTAAATACACCCAACTGACTCATTTGAAAAGAGTTTAGGAAAAATTGGTTTAGATGCACCAGGCACCATTTATTTTGACACTTTGATTAAAATGCACAGAGGCAAAATTTAATCTTTTATAACTTGAGACAATCATAATTATGATCTTGTATACAGATTTACATGTTCGTTGTACGTTCAGGGCCCGATGTAGAAACCGAGTCATGATTAATAGACACATCACAAGTATAGGCCCACTGAGCGTGAGATACCGTTTCCCTTATGCAACTGTCAGGTGTATGCTTACACCCCGTGCATAAGACGTGACCATTTTATAATACAATGATGTCAAGGATATCCGGGACATGGTCATTAACCCCTAAAGGCTTTTATTTCAAACAATACAGATCAAACCGGGTTACCTCAATAACTTAATCACAATCCGATTAAATATTCAATACCCGACCAAGCGGTATTATTATACCGTATCCCAAGCCCGTATAGGGAAATAAGTTAAGAGTATTTACCTGAGTTAGCTCCTGTCTTAAAATAGCAAGAATAATAACTCAGCCGTATTCACTTAAGTAAGCGTAGGTACAATTTACCGGAAGGCTCTAGTCTGGAACGATGGTATAAATAACCAATTAGAATGCTAACGGGTCTTTAATTAAGCCTAAGCTTAGACCGGTCAGTCTTAAAGAATTGTTACGGTTTAATCGCCTGAAAGGCGAAAACCATGAATGGAGTGTGATTTTTGACCCAACAAGTTTGAAGACTTGTTTCATATGGGTATAACAATCATACTCTGGATTTTGGGGTTAAAACAATATAGTTTGACCCGTTTCGGCTAAATTATGTAAACTAGTTACATAAGCCGAACCGTGCGCGCAATAGGCGCAACGGGTAACCGTGAGAGTCTTACGCTTATTTCCTAAGTCAATATGCCTTAAAGAGGTTGTGGTATCAGTAGGATACCTTCCGTGATGCCCGTAACGAGTTTAAGTTAATATTATGCCCCGTAGGGGTGTTTCGGTCATTTTAAAGACTTTTAAAAGGGCTTTTCGAGTTCTACAGGAAATCTGAGTTTCCCGAACAGTTTATAAAGTCTAAAATACTTTAATTATTATTTAAAATCAGTGGCAACTGGAATCGGGTCAAAAGACCTTGTAGAACTCATGTTTTGGCCGAAAAGGGCATATTCGGTATTTACCGAACCGTAGCCATAACCGCAGGTTATGAGCAAGGTAAAAATTATTAAAAAACTTTAAAATTCCCAAAATATCAATTTATAACAGTGGGTAAAAGTTTTGGTGACGAAATCTTGGTTTAGATGGGCGTTATGCTAATTGCGCCGTTTATTACAAAAGTTTATTTTAATTGCGCTAATTAGCATAACTCTCATTCTAGACCTCGGATTGGCGTGAAACTTTAAGTACATGCTTATAATTTATTAAGCAAGGTTCTGGTCCGTTCACGTATCCGAAATACCCGTTTTAATTTCAAAAGGCCGTTACGGTCAACTTTTAGGCGAATGACGGGAATGCGCAAAAGACTCGGATAACTCATGAACCGATCACAGAGGTTCATTCCAATATGTGACCTGGTCCTAAGAGAGTCCTAAGGCATATCTATACCTCACTAAAACGGGTCAGAACTGAAGTCAAAACAAAAGTCAAACTTTTGCGACATTCGGCTCCGAACCAGTTCAATATAGCAAATGGCCGATTCAAACGAGCGTAAACAAGTTTATATACTTAATATCATGTTTTATGAGTGTCTAAACAGGTTCCATAGCATATATATTACAGATTATGTACAAAATCGCAAAATGGCTTTCTGTTGACTTTTTAGGCGCACGTTTGACTCGAAATTCGAACTAGTTAGAGTGGTGATCAGTGGGAACCCTTTTAGAGGTTTATTACCCACATAATTACCAACACATAACCATTTTTGATTCGACATAGGACTGAACTATTAAGGATTTATCTTGAAGTCAAACCGTAGTTACGACGGTTTGATTTTTAGCTATATTACTAAGTAAAACTAAACCACAAAAGGGTTAGGAAACTTACCGAAGCTTATGCACGACTTAGGAAGTTAGAAGAACAGCTTGAGAGCTCCAAGAATGATCAGAAGTAGTGTTGTGAGGTGTGTTCTAAGTTGTGAACTATGTATGCCTATTTATAGTAAAGTTTCACCACAACTTTTGACACACAAGTCCCCCAACTAACCACAACCTTCCAACATGTGTTCCTGATGCTTAGGGGTTGTTTAGGGGTCAATTGGAAAGATTTAAATGCATCTCATGGCTTTTAGAAGGCTGAACAGCCAATTTAAGCATGTTTCTGCATCTGGGCGCCTGACGCGGCCCGCATGGAAGATCCATGCACTTTGTACGCGGGTCGCCTGAGTTCAACATCAGACGCGTACAATTTAGGAGGCTCGCGGCCCGCCTCAACTTAACCCAAAACGCAACACGGCCCGCGAGAGGGTTATTTTTCAAAGATTTTAAATCTTTTGTAATGATGACTAAATCTAGGTAATAAATAACAGAATCTTTAGTAATCATTAACTTGACCTTTCGGGTTTTGAAGGGGTAACAAAATCTTTAGTAATTAATAATGAAATCTTTAGTAATCATTAACTTGACCTTTCGGATTTTGAAGGGGTAACAAAATCTTTAGTAATTAATAATGAAATCTTTAGTAATCATTAACTTGACCTTTCGGATTTTGAAGGGGTAACTTTGCGATTTGGCCCTTGATTATTTACTGCTAAGGGCCTCGTGTTATTTACTCGCTTAGTTAAGTCCCTGGTTAGTTTATGTAATTATTCTGAAAGCCTTAACTTTCATTATTGACGCTTTTAACCCTTCTCATACGAATTCGATCGTAATTTCTCGTTTTAAAGCGAAACTTCGCAGAATTTATACAATATATTCTAGTGAGTGTATAATACTGTTACAAAGCCTCGGGAGCGTTAAAGGGCCACTCAGAGGTATAATTAAACATGTTGACACGGTTAACCCCTGTAGCTTGAAATCTCTCACTTTCTTCCGCGTTTCGCTTCCGTACGATCCATGATTTATTCGTTTGAAGGTACGAGCATCGTTTAGGGTTACTATACCGTATATTTACCCTTCGTTGACATTTATAACCCTCGAATTTACATACTTTCAAGGTTTGTCAACTTTAGTCCTTTATTTAATATTTAATGCCACGTGTAAACTTATGACACATGTTAACACATTATTGGACCCAAAATTTCGAGGTGTTACATCCTCACCCCCTTAAAATAAATCTCGACCCGAGATTTACTCAAACAAATAAGGGTATTTTTCCTTTCATCGTGGCTTCAACTTCCCACGTGAATTCGGGACCTCTACGGGCATCCCATTTGACCTTTACTATCGGTACATGCTTCCTTCGAAGCTTCTTCACCCGTCGATCTTCAATCGACAAAGGTTTTTCCAAAAATTTTAAGCTCTCATCTATATGCACATCTGTGTGTGAGATCACCAATGATTCATCAGCAAAGCACTTCTTTAGATTGCAGATGTGGAACACATTGTGAATTCCATTGAGCCCTTCTGGTAAGTTTAGCTTATAGGCAACTGATCCGACACGTTTGATAACCTCGAAAGGTCCTATGTATCTCGGGCTCAGTTTGCCCTTCTTACCGAAGCGCATTACTCCCTTCCAGGGTGATACTTTTAGTAGCACCTTTTCACCTACCTCGAAGTGAAAAGCTTTACGCTTTTGGGTCTGCGTAATTCTTCTGCCTATTTCGGGAACTTTGAGATGGTCACGAATCTGAACAATCTTGTTCATTGTTTCGAACACTATCTCTGGTCCGGATAATTGGACATTTCCGACTTCCGCCCAACAGACGGGCGCTCTACACTTTCTACCGTATAATGCCTCGAAAGGCGCAGCCTTAATGCTGGTATGGTAGCTATTGTCGTAGGAGAATTCGATTAGTGGTAGGTTCTTATCCCAACTACCACCCAAATCGATAGCACATGTACGTAGCATGTCTTCTAACGTTTGAATAGTACGCTCTCTCTGACCGTCTGCCTGAGGATGGTAAGCCGTACTAAAATTTAAACATGAGCCCAAAGATTTGCTGGAAACTCTTCCAGAAATACGACGTGTTTCTAGTGTCCCGATCAAAGATAATGGACACAGGCATGCCATGCAAGGCTACGATCTTATCAACGTATAACTGGGCTAACATGTCGGAGCTATAAGTCTCCTTGATGGGTAAGAAATGAGCCGACCTAGTCAGTCTGTCGACTATAACCCATATCGTGTCATTTCCTTTCCTCGTTTTGGGTAACTTGGTAATAAAATCCATTGTTACACATTTCCACTTCCATTCAGGAAGTTTAGGCTATTGTAGCTTGCCAGACGGCTTTTGATGCTCAGCTTTGACTTGCGTACAAGTCAAGCATTTGGCTACATAAGCGGCTACAGACTTTTTCAGGCCTATCCACCAACAATTTGCCTTTAGATCCTGGGCATCTTATGGCAATTTTTAGTTGTTGTTTAATTGGGGTCGCGGTCATTAATATATAAGCAATATGAACCGTCTTTCTTATTTAATAATATAAAACTTTCAGAATATTGAGTCAGGCTATATGAGCCTATATCTTAAACCCTACTTAATTAAGGTTTCGATTGTTCTATAAGCAATATGGAGTTTTCGTAATACTCCAGCCCACAGCGGGGTGTTAATATTAATTCTACTTGCCTTCCAGGAGGTAAGCAGGGAAAACTTATGAGAAGATAATCTAGATACAGGGAGACTACAGAGATTTTTCATATCTCAGGCTCCAGTTCATTCATTATTGTTTGTGCCAAACAAGTGACACATATAAGTCCACGAATTTCCAATTCGGGAACATTTACTTGGGCAATACCATTCTGGATATCTTCTTTGAATACTACTAGTCGACATTAGGACAATATGACCATTGGGATATCTCAGGGGTTCCATGTATTAAACTTCCATACTGATCAGGCATGGAAATAATCTATGGGACACATTAGGATACGCCAATCCTCATATGGTACTTTTATCAAACATAGTTTGGCATTCGCAGGCGATAGAAAAACAAATGAGAAAAATATATGAAAATAACATATGTTGTCGTATTCTATGCGAGGAAAGAGTACTTTTAGATTTTTCAGAAGGATTTCTTGCCGATACTAGAAGAATCGGTTAATTTGGTTTCTTTGGTAAGTTATACCTTGCGAATATTATAAAAGTTTGCTAAGCTTATGGTTTATTGGTATCCAATCCAAAAAATAAAACTCTTAGCATTTAAATTTCTGATAAAAAGATAGGGAAAGTACCTGAGGCCATTATTTATAAAATAGCTCAGGTATTTAGGCGCTTTCGTTCTTAGGCTTTCCTTCTTTAGCCGCTTTTCCTTTGACATATTTAGGGCACGTGGTCTTGATGTGGCACTTCTCATTACAGCCGAAGCAGACTGCATTCTCCATGTCCCCGCAGTCCAACGTTGTATGTTCCCCCGATTTGCAGATCCCACATACCCTTGGTTGTGATCGGGATTTCGGTTCGAACCTGCACTTCCCATAGTGGCACTTCTTGCAGGTCTTGCATACCGGTTTCTGGTTGGACTTTCGTTTGTTCTTCTTTATAGAGCTCTGGGAGTTCTTTTCCTCTCTTTTTCTTTTTAGCTTATCTTTGGCATTTGAGGTATGAACAAGGTCCTCCTTATGAGTAAGGAAATGTGGTTCCAGATAAAATTTGGAGTGAGTAGCATGGGGCTCCTTGAACTTTTTCACAGCCTCCTTCACAGCCTTCCCAACCGCTGCGTTTATCATTGTTTGAAGAACATCTTCGGAAATTCTAAGGCTCACAATCGTAGCATCATCTGCATGTGCCACCTCATTCATAACAAGATCGACGGTTGTCTCATCTGAGTTTGCCATTTTCGATATTGGTCCCTAACACCAATAAAAATAACTTCTTAGCTGCAATCCAACAACCGCTATTCTTTATCCTGATGGCCTTAACATATACTAACCATGGTATTTATAGACCATATGGGCTAATATAGTACTAACATTCTCAATGAATGTTATTTAATATATTCACTATGTTTAGCCTAGGTCACGAAAGACCATCAATGGCATTTAAGGTTTGGGCCTAATTCATCATCTTCTTGACAGGGGATCAAAACGTCACATCTGTCTTTATTATGTTGATGAATTTCGGATAGCTTGAAAGCTTGCCATAAGGATATCAGAAAAGAGTGATTCCTAATAGATACAAACATCAATATAGGATTTGTTGGAGCGTTTTCTTAAGTATCAATGACAACTTTCCATCTCGTATTAAATGATCGGAGTCCTAACAGGAGGAGACAACAGTTCACAGCAACTATGATTCATTATAGAATTATATGTGTCAGTAATAACTAATTTCTGCATAACCTCTTGATAAGGAAGGTACCTGCTATATATTTATCATACTGCACCATCTCCCGGGAGTTCATCCTGACGACTCAGGCGTTTGTTCTTTTGGCTTCTTCGGGCTTCTTCTGATTCCTACGGCAGTTGGTCTTGATATGCCCCTTTTCGTTACAACCATAACAGGTTGCATCTTTTAGCTCCTTGCAATCCAGGGTTTTATGTTCCTGAGACTTGCAAATTCCACACGGTAGAGGCTGAGATTCAAATCTGCATTTCCCGTGGTGGTATTTCCTACAGGTTTCGCACTTGGTCTTCTCAACCGACTGCTGGCTGTCTCTTTTAAACCTGGAACTCTTCTTATCGGAGCGATGAGAATTCTCATCCTCCCTTTTTCTCTTTCCATCTACAGAGGCCTTGGCAGCCTTGTCTCTAACCACATCGAGTGTGAGAGATAGCGACAGATCTGCTGTTGACCTGAATGTAGTAGGTCTCGAAGCCTTAACACTGGCTTTGATTTCTGGGGCTAAACCCCCAATGAAGCGAGCAATTCTCTTGGGTTCTGGTGTTACTAGGTAAGGAACCAGTCTGGACAGGGTATTAAAATTGGTAAGGTAAGCTTGACAATCTAAGTTTGTCATAACCAATGATAAGAAATCCGATTCGATTCTTTCGATCTCATGTTGAGGGCAGTAGTTCTCCCTAATGAGAGTAACAAACTGTTCCCATGTCATGTTATAGAGCGGAATCTTCCCAGTAGCTTGAATGAGAGACCTCCACCATGCCAGTGCCTCTCCTTTGAACGATTGGGATACATACTTTACTACATCCCTTTCAGCACAACCGCTGATGTCCACCACCGTGTCCATTTCTTCCAACCAAGTCATACAATCTACTGCTCCCTTTTCCCCCGTGAAATCTCGGGGTTTACAGGAAGCAAAGTATTTATAGGTACAAGACTTGGTACGTTGTTCATTATCGAACACTTGCTTCTTGGATGGAACACTGTGTTTATTTGATGAATGACGATCGTCATCCTTCTTTGGTCCTTCATTCTTAGAGGGCGGCTCGTTATGAGGCTCTGAATGAGTTTTAGGGACAGATTTAGAGTGAGGTATAGATGAGGCTTTACTATTAGTCTCACTATACTCCCTAAATCGCTCCTCTACAGCTTTAGATACTGCTGAATCAATCAATGTACGAAGCTCTCCTCTGGTTATATTAATCCTTCCATCATCGCGGTTTTCCAGAGAGTGACTGTTTTCTTCCTTTGACCTAGCCATGTAGCTTTATATGCTACATAAAATCAAACAAGGGCAAGGTTTATATGGAAGCTCTTACAGTTTTATCGTCTTAAACGATTTATTAACCATGGTAATATAAACCATATTGGTTAATTTGTTAGTTATATTTAATTATCATCTTCATTATAATTTATCCTAGTTATAAAACATCAAGGATATTAAGGTGGCGCAGAGGGCCTAGTCACAAGGACAAATTTTAAATCATAAGCCATGATTTCAGAGAATCAAGGCCCTTAAATCTATTAGCACAACAGGCTTAGTCATAAGGACATATATAATTTATAAGCTATGATTTCAGAGAATCACAGCATGAAGGTATTCTGGCACAATAGGCCTAGTCACTAGGACATTTATAATTTATAAGCTAGGATTTCAGAGAATCAAAGCCTTGAGGTTTGAACCTAGTTCATTACCTTTTTCTGACAGGGAGTCATAGACTACCACTGCCTTTTGTCTTATATGACAATTAGTATGGCCCGTAGGCACTACATCACTATTGGATGTCTAATAAGTTTGGCCCGTAGGCACTACATCACTAATGGATGTTTAATAAGTTTGGCCCGTAGGCACTACATCACTAATGGATGTTTAATAAGTTTGGCCCGTAGGCACTACATCACTAATGGATGTTTAATAAGTTTGGCCCGTAGGCACTACATCACTAATGGATGTTTAATAAGTTTGGCCCGTAGGCACTACATCACTAATGGATGTTTAATAAGTTTGGCCCGTAGGCACTACATCACTAATGGATGTTTAATAAGTTTGGCCCGTAGGCACTACATCACTAATGGATGTTTAATATGTTTGGCCCGTAGGCACTACATCACTAATGGATGTTTAATAAGTTTGGCCCGTAGGCACTACATCACTAATGGATGTTTAATAAGTTTGGCCCGTAGGCACTACATCACTAATGGATGTTTAATAAGTTTGGCCCGTAGGCACTACATCGCTAATGGATGTTTTAAAAATGATCATCTTTATTGACGATTTAACCCATGATTTATAAATCACTAATTTGGGTTTTGGAATCCATAGAAGGATTCTCTTATAGGAATGACGCGTGCGATTTTTAACGAATCACATCTGCTATGGATGTTAACATGATCACAGAGGTTATCTGGAATTCTGAATCTTTTAATCAGGTCTTACCATCTTGGCCGGGTCTAAAAAGACACCTGGCTAGGTCTTGCCCTTTTTAGATTTTGCCATTTTATTATAATAGTAGATTTTGCAATAGGAAATATTATTTTTTCCATTTATTTAATATTCTTGTATAGAATGAAAGTTTAAATTTAATCATTCCACTATATGAAAATAAAAATATATGGTTGCCCTAAGCGGGACTTGAAAATAATAATGTTGTCCTCGAAGGGACTGAAAGGTAAATATGTTCTTATAAAGACTTATTAAGGAAACGATCTTCAGCAAGAGGAGTTTCTTCTTCATTCATTTCCTGAATGCTTTCTCCTTGGTTGCATGTTTCATCCTGGTCGTGGTACGAAGCTCAGCAGTTCAAGACTCCGGATGTGGAGACTTCCTATTACAGCTCCTTCGCTTGGCGACGTATAAAAATTTGGAAGCAGAATTTCCAGATCAGAATTTAGAATATTCCTATGTTAAGTCTAGACTCGAATATGTGCAATTGTGTCATTGAGATTAAACACATAAGACTAGTGTTTAATTCACTCAATGTTGGCTCTGATACCAACCTGTCACACCCCGATTTCCACGTGTCTCACCGGTGGGCCCGGTGGGGGATTACCGTGACGTAGTTGGCAACAATATAGTCAAACCACACAATTATATGAATGCACAGCGGAAGCAAAAGATAAATATATTACGTTCCGAATATGAAATAACATCAAGTGTTACGACGGAAAGTAAAGGATCCACAGGTGAATCAAATCAAAGAAGTTGTTCAACAGACTTTAGACGCCTAGAACTCGCAAGATTCCTTATTAATGTCCTGAGCAGCTTCCCAGCCTATTACGTACTTGTACCTGTCACTTAGACTTTTGAAAATACGTCAGTTTTCACTGGTAAATACACCCAACTGACTCATTTGAAAAGAGTTTAGGAAAAATTGGTTTAGATGCACCAGGCACCATTTATTTTGACACTTTGATTAAAATGCACAGAGGCAAAATTTAATCTTTTATAACTTGAGACAATCATAATTATGATCTTGTATACAGATTTACATGTTCGTTGTACGTTCAGGGCCCGATGTAGAAACCGAGTCATGATTAATAGACACATCACAAGTATAGGCCCACTGAGCGTGAGATACCGTTTCCCTTATGCAACTGTCAGGTGTATGCCTACACCCCGTGCATAAGACGTGACCATTTTATAATACAATGATGTCAAGGATATCCGGGACATGGTCATTAACCCCTAAAGGCTTTTATTTCAAACAATACAGATCAAACCGGGTTACCTCAATAACTTAATCACAATCCGATTAAATATTCAATACCCGACCAAGCGGTATTATTATACCGTATCCCAAGCCCGTATAGGGAAATAAGTTAAGAGTATTTACCTGAGTTAGCTCCTGTCTTAAAATAACAAGAATAATAACTCAGCCGTATTCACTTAAGTAAGCGTAGGTACAATTTACCGGAAGGCTCTAGTCTGGAACGATGGTATAAATAACCAATTAGAATGCTAACGGGTCTTTAATTAAGCCTAAGCTTAGACCGGTCAGTCTTAAAGAATTGTTACGGTTTAATCGCCTGAAAGGCGAAAACCATGAATGGAGTGTGATTTTTGACCCAACAAGTTTGAAGACTTGTTTCATATGGGTATAACAATCATACTCTGGATTTTGGGGTTAAAACAATATAGTTTGACCCGTTTCGGCTAAATTATGTAAACTAGTTACATAAGCCGAACCGTGCGCGCAATAGGCGCAACGGGTAACCGTGAGAGTCTTACACTTATTTCCTAAGTCAATATGCCTTAAAGAGGTTGTGGTATCAGTAGGATACCTTCCGTGATGCCCGTAACGAGTTTAAGTTAATATTATGCCCCGCAGGGGTGTTTCGGTCATTTTAAAGACTTTTAAAAGGGCTTTTCGAGTTCTACAGGAAATCTGAGTTTCCCGAACAGTTTATAAAGTCTAAAATACTTTAATTATTATTTAAAATCAGTGGCAACTGGAATCGGGTCAAAAAACCTTGTAGAACTCATGTTTTGGCCGAAAAGGGCATATTCGGTATTTACCGAACCGTAGCCATAACCGCAGGTTATGAGCAAGGTAAAAATTATTAAAAATCTTTAAAATTCCCAAAATATCAATTTATAACAGTGGGTAAAAGTTTTGGTGACGAAATCTTGGTTTAGATGGGCGTTATGCTAATTGCGCCGTTTATTACAAAAGTTTATTTTAATTGCGCTAATTAGCATAACTCTCATTCTAGACCTCGGATTGACGTGAAACTTTAAGGACATGCTTATAATTTATTAAGCAAGGTTCTGGTCCGTTCACGTATCCGAAATACTCGTTTTAATTTCAAAAGGCCGTTACGGTCAACTTTTAGGCGAATGACGGGAATGCGCAAAAGACTCGGATAACTCATGAACCGATCACAGAGGTTCATTCCAATATGTGACCTGGTCCTAAGAGAGTCCTAAGGCATATCTATACCTCACTAAAACGGGTCAGAACTGAAGTTAAAACAAAAGTCAAACTTTTGCGACATTCGGCTCCGAACCGGTTCAATATAGCAAATGGCCGATTCAAACGAGCGTAAACAAGTTTATATACTTAATATCATGTTTTATGAGTGTCTAAACAGGTTCCATAGCATATATATTACAGATTATGTACAAAATCGCAAAATGGCTTTCTGTTGACTTTTTAGGCGCACGTTTGACTCGAAATTCGAACTAGTTAGAGTGGTGATCAGTGGGAACCCTTTTAGAGGTTTATTACCCACATAATTACCAACACATAACCATTTTTGATTCGACATAGGACTGAACTATTAAGGATTTATCTTGAAGTCAAACCGTAGTTACGACGGTTTGATTTTTAGCTATATTACTAAGTAAAACTAAACCACAAAAGGGTTAGGAAACTTACCGAAGCTTATGCACGACTTAGGAAGTTAGAAGAACAGCTTGAGAGCTCCAAGAATGATCAGAAGTAGTGTTGTGAGGTGTGTTCTAAGTTGTGAACTATGTATGCCTATTTATAGTAAAGTTTCACCACAACTTTTGACACACAAGTCCCCCAACTAACCACAACCTTCCAACATGTGTTCCTGATGCTTAGGGGTTGTTTAGGGGTCAATTGGAAAGATTTAAATGCATCTCATGGCTTTTAGAAGGCTGAACAGCCAATTTAAGCATGTTTCTGCATCTGGGCGCCTGACGCGGCCCGCATGGAAGATCCATGCACTTTGTACGCGGGTCGCCTGAGTTCAACATCAGACGCGTACAATTTAGGAGGCTCGCGGCCCGCCTCAACTTAACCCAAAACGCAACGCGGCCCGCGAGAGGGTTATTTTTCAAAGATTTTAAATCTTTTGTAATGATGACTAAATCTAGGTAATAAATAACAGAATCTTTAGTAATCATTAACTTGACCTTTCGGGTTTTGAAGGGGTAACAAAATCTTTAGTAATTAATAATGAAATATTTAGTAATCATTAACTTGACCTTTCGGATTTTGAAGGGGTAACAAAATCTTTAGTAATTAATAATGAAATCTTTAGTAATCATTAACTTGACCTTTCGGATTTTGAAGGGGTAACTTTGCGATTTGGCCCTTGATTATTTACTGCTAAGGGCCTCGTGTTATTTACTCGCTTAGTTAAGTCCCTGGTTAGTTTATGTAATTATTCTGAAAGCCTTAACTTTCATTATTGACGCTTTTAACCCTTCTCATACGAATTCGATCGTAATTTCTCGTTTTAAAGCGAAACTTCGCAGAATTTATACAATATATTCTAGTGAGTGTATAATACTGTTACAAAGCCTCGGGAGCGTTAAAGGGCCACTCAGAGGTATAATTAAACATGTTGACACGGTTAACCCCTGTAGCTTGAAATCTCTCACTTTCTTCCGCGTTTCGCTTCCGTACGATCCATGATTTATTCGTTTGAAGGTACGAGCATCGTTTAGGGTTACTATACCGTATATTTACCCTTCGTTGACATTTATAACCCTCGAATTTACATACTTTCAAGGTTTGTCAACTTTAGTCCTTTATTTAATATTTAATGCCACGTGTAAACTTATGACACGTGTTAACACATTATTGGACCCAAAATTTCGAGGTGTTACATGACTACAAAGAAAATAATACATAAGGTTTGATTATCTCTAAACAACATTGTCTTCTAGTTGGTCCGATGCTCATCCTTGCGCTGGATTCGCATTAGCAATCTTTGGGCAATTTCTCCGGAAATGGCCCATTTCGTTACAGTTGAAGCAAGGACCTAGTGGAAGACGAGCTTGAGCAGGATTTACTTGAGGTTGGTTTGGACCACCTTGGTTTGGGGTAAATCGACAAGCATTTGCCAGGTGACCGAGTCGCCCACACGATGCACGTAAACGACACTGTAAGTGAGCTAAGTGGTGTGCATTACATCTGTCGCATATAGGTGCGGTACCGGCATAAGGTTTCTTTGCAGGAGGTTGAGTTGGTTGGTTGCGGGTGTTTTGGTTGGGTTGAGCAGCAATCGCAAAATTCTGCGAAGCCTTACGCTTCTTAGACTTCTCAGGGGATCCAGTCTGTTCATCCATTGTCACACCCCAACCAATGGCGGAAACATCGGGATGAGACGAAGTGTGAAGATTGCTCGAGACATCATAACGCTATTTGTGACAATAATTTAATAATCCAAATTTCATTTCCAAACTTCAAGTAGTCATCAATACAAGATCCCAAATAACAACAAGTTTAATCAAAATAACAAACCAACATAACCGAAATTCGATACAACATATTTAAATCTAACGTCTAAAGTGTGTATCTAGGCATCGTGCTACCTCTTTCATTTCATCATCATCAACCTGTAACATGTTTAAAAATACTATTCAATGCAAAAGCAAAGGCGAGTATACAAGTTTGGTACATACATAGCATAAGATAAAAGTGTGAACAATCCCTCATAGCAAGCATGCGATTCAAGATAAACATTAAATATGGCATGTGTCTAACATATCAAACCAAGAAAACGCAACTTGCTCATGACATAACCAAAGTTTCAGTAGAGGCGGGTCGTTAATCCTATAGCGCTACATATGTCAAGGTTTGGCTCGTACGAAGTTAATGATAAGTTCAACACATAAGAATCACCCAAATTTAAAGTATCAAGTCATCACATATACAAGCATGTTATAGGAATGTTCATGTGTTTAAACAAAAGTTCATGTGTAAGTTTCAATAGGTAAACATGTTACACCCCAAAAGTAGTAAAAGTAAAAAGGGGAAAAGTACGAGTATACTCACAAAGTTTGCATATGTTTTCCGATTATCCGATTGTTGACGAGTAGAGATTTAGAGTCCGAATGTATAAGGGTTAAAGTTCAAGTATGTTTAGAGTCGAGATTCGGTGTTTAAAACAACATAAAAATAAGATATGAGAATAACATGGAAAATAATCATTTAGTACATATGATGCTTGTTCTTGACACTAGGAAACTCGAAGGAGTTTAGATGTTTTCATGGAACAAGGTTCCATTAGAATCGTGACAAGTTATCATAGTCTAGGATGATGTAATCTAGTACCCCGACATATGAACACTAGTTCATCATCAAAGATTCGATTATTCGAATAATATATTTAGGTTATATAATATATGTCCAATAGTTCAAGCATGAGGTAGAAGATTAAAATCTTCATTTTGGTACCTCTAAATGTCATAGAAGTCATGTAGGAGGTAGGAAGATCAAGTCTTCCATTTAGGCACCTCTATGTGTTCACCACTACACTTGATGTAAAAAAAACAACCAAGGAGGGTCATGAACATACAATAAAGAATAAGAAATATACACACTAACTAAGAGAAATCATCAAATCATGTGAGGATTGTATGTTTGGACAACCCAAGTTGTTCCATAATCACTCATGTATCAAAGACAAAGTTTGACATGACTTGTGGGTTAAAAACCCTAAACAAAACACCAAGTTTATGAGGTTTAATCCTCTGATTTTAAATGTCTCAACCTTGTTTTTAAGCTTAACCAACCATGGGATAAGTTGTAAGCATTAGGACATAGGTATGAGATGTGGTGGACACAAGTTGCATAGGTTTAAACAAGTTTTTGATGAACATAAAAACAAACAGAAAGTTTATGGACTATTTCGGGGCATTTCCAGGTCTGATTTCTCCAAGGAGAAGTCTAGGAATCGAACCCCATGATTATACAAGCAAGTAGGAAAAAGAATCGAGTGAATCGGATAAGAATTGAGTGAGTTATGCCCATTTTCGTGAAGGGGTGTCAATCTACTCGAACCCTTGCTTTCAGCTACGGTTTGGATGATGTTTTGAGAGTTTTTAGTGTTGCAAAAGTGGTAGGGAGGCTGGTTATAAGTGGTATTTATAGGGGGAAGGATTAGGGTTTCAATGGGTTGGGCTTTGGAAGTGTTTAGAAGGGGTTACACCTTGAAACTAGCCCACAAAACCCAACTATATGGGGCTGAATTTGGCTGAATTTGGGCTGCCATATTTCTTTATTTTTTTATTTTTTTAAAACATTATAATGAGTAATTTTGTTAGTTAAGTTGTGTAATAATATGCAACAATGTTTCCCCTAACTTGTAACAAGGTGAAATATGAAATAAAACATGATTTAACTAGGTAAAAAGTGTAATGTACAAGTTTTATTTACGAAGCAAGTTCCGTATTTTACAACGATTACGATGAAAGAATGGTTATAAGAACACAAGATTTCCAAAGATAGAATTTCACGTAAGGTTTCTAAATGTAGGATGTTTGAAAACGCAGGGCGTTACAGTCTCCCCTCCTTTAGGAAATTTCGTCCCGAAATTTATTCAAGAGGAAGGCTTGAAAGAGTTTTTGGCATAAAGGTGATCATTAAGAATTGAAACTTGGGAAGTTTGAAAGTTTTGAAAAAGTACCAAATTTTGGAGAACATCAAGGTAGATTTGCAAGGGGAAGTTTTTAAGGATAGTATAAAAAAATCATACTTTCGTAAAACCTGTTTATTGAGAGGGACGAAAAGGTTTGTTACTTTAAATAAAGCAATAGAGAGATACTAAGTATAGTTACACAAGAATCAAGAATAGGGAGGCTATTTTATAGGTAATGAGGTAAGTTAGGACTCAAATGTTTAAACAAGCTGGATTGCGAACGAGTTTTGTATAAAATAATACGAGTATAGAATGAACGAATGACTCTTAAAGAGTACAAGTATGTGAATAGCATAAGTGTTGGATAGATGAACGTAGTGTGTTAAGGATGAAGTCTCGTCATGAATAATCGGATATAATGCGTTTGTGAGTTGCGTGAAGTTGTATTAGGTCCAAAAGGTCTGCAACACACTGAATTTCTCATGGCACGTTTTACGAAAGTTTGGTAACATGGTGAAAACACTTATATATAGGAAGTACCAGCGGCGTATCCACCATGTTTTAACCACATTACGTCCGTTTCGTTACTCGGGGTCATGTTACATTCCGTGTCTTACCATACACAGTAGTACACTCTATGGTTCTCATACGCCTATCACTATAATCCCGTGTGCACCCGCGATTATACTGATTGTCGCATGATCCACATAGCTTGTACTAGTTATGTATGAATCAAGGTATACATGAATTTGAAAATAAGAATGTGTACATAGAAGAATGTCGTATGTAAGCATGTTTATGTTTAAGCATGTATGGGACCCACGTAAGCGAATCCCTCGGATTACGCTCGCGTATAGGTACGAATGTACGAATCATGAGTAAGGATGAAAGTATGAGCATAAGTTTAAGTATGAATACGCATGTATGTATGAGCATAAACATAAAACGTGTAAGTAGTATGTGTACAAGCAGAAGCGTAAAACGCATAAGTAGTATGTGTATGAGTACAAGCATAAAACGTATGAACATAGGTGTAGGTATGAAAAATAAATATTGCGTATATGGTGTACGTTGAGACATTGCGGAGAAAAAAAAAGGTTAAGTATGTAGATACGAACGATATAAATGATGTTATCGCGAGATATCGACTAAAATGTGTATGATGGTGTGCATGTATAGTTGTTTAAACAAAACGTTGAGTTTGTCGAATCAAAATTAGATTGAGCTTGGTTTGAAAGGTAGAATATAGTTTGTATATGTAAAGGAACATAAAGTACTCATTGGTAATGCTTAACGTATTTTGTAATGATTGAAATGCTACTTTTGTTTAAAAAAAAAGGAGTTCACGTATGTTGAAAATTGTCGGTCCCCATAAAGTCTTCTAGCCCACGTGTTTTGAAATTTGGATGACGAGTTAAGCGTTGTAGAGAAGGTTTTTTTTTTTTTTTTTTAAATAACGGGTTTGTTTCATTTGCATCAAAACATGAAAATTTTGGACTTTGAAAGTTCTTGTGAAAACGTCGACCCTTAGAAAAGAAATTTAGTAAAAGAACTTAGTGATTGTTTAAAAATAATTTTAACAAAGGATTTATTGATGTTGGAAAGAGTATTTGGTAAACGGTCATATAACATCTATGAGGTCTTATAAGTAATTGAGAAAGGTTAGTTTGATTTCGATTAAGAGTGGAAGTCTCTAGTATGATGATATAATGTGAACGTGTTTCAGTTAATAAGTCGGATATAAAGTTCATGGGCAAGAGATTCATTAGACCGATTAATTGATAGGTAGCATTTCATAAGGTTTTGAAATTTGTGAAATAAAATGTTTTAAGACCTGATTAAGAATCTCGTGTATATGATTTGAGTGAAAATAGATGGTAGAATAAGAAGTACGTTTGATAAACAATGTATTTTGAAATCGGTATAAGTAGGTATTTTGAATAATGATAAATGATTTAGGTATAAAACATGATCGGGTTTGCATAATAATATATTTTGAAAGAGGAGTTTTGGTAACGGTCACCTAAGTAAGGGAATCACCCCTCACTCGTTGGTGAGGTCGTTTTAGGGGAAGAGGGGTGGAGTCAATCGTCAAGGTAAGGAAGTCACTCCAATCTCGATGATACATCTCCACTAGTTGTTACAAGGAATATGAATTTAAATTATATGAAAATCATGCATATATAAGTGTATCGAAAAGGTTCGATATGTTGTGCGTGTGAAAAGAGAAATCAAAGGTAAACTCGAGGTTGAAAGATTGCATCGTATAAAATGAACAATAGAAACACATGTTTGACCAAAGTTTGGAGTGTTCCAAACGGGACTTTGACTAACCAAAGTGGTCGAAAAGTCTTCTAAATTTGAGGAGCATGCTTTGGCCTAATAGGTAAAATACTATCGCCGACAAGTCGGTTAACGGTATTTACCCTTCCGGTTACTACATGTCCCAAATCAATCGAAATTTTGGCGAGATTTATGAAAAAAATGCCAAGGAGTGGAACTAGTCGACAAGGTGCGGGTTTCACCCCTAACTTGACGATTTCGTATCCTAAGTGTGGTTGGTACTCGTCGGGTCAAAATTTAATTTCGACGTGTTGACGAGGGTCCACTAGAACTTGAAATTTGAGATTTACCATTAAGATGTGGATTTCACTCCTAGCTTAATCGCGATATCTCGTGTAAAAAAAGAATAGGTAGATTGAGAGTCGTTCACCAAATTGTGGGTTTCACGCCTATTTTGGTGAATTCGTCTCGAGTGTTTACGGATTTAGAATAGTCGAGTAAAATGCATGAGGGAAAGAGTATGTTAAAGGAATAAACAAACAAATTTAAACGCACAATGAAGCATATTAAGAATAGCACATAATGAATGGGACAATAAAACATGTATTAGCACATAATAAAGCAAATATAGCATGCCAAGTGTTAACACATAAGCGACATATATGCTTAAAAGATAAAAAAAAGGAATAAATAAGAACAAATAAGGTAGCATGCAAGTAGTTTCAAGCAAAACATAAGAATAAATCTCTAAAACTATAGTCTAGGCTAAAGCATTCCTACTTTCCCTAATTCCCTATAGTTATGGCTCTGATACCAATCTGTCACACCCCAACCAATGGCGGAAACATCGGGATGAGACGAAGTGTGAAGATTGCTCGAGACATCATAACGCTATTTGTGACAATAATTTAATAATCCAAATTTCATTTCCAAACTTCAAGTAGTCATCAATACAAGATCCCAAATAACAACAAGTTTAATCAAAATAACAAACCAACATAACCAAAATTCGATACAACATATTTAAATCTAACGTCTAAAGTGTGTATCTAGGCATCGTGCTACCTCTTTCATTTCATCATCATCAACCTGTAACATGTTTAAAAATACTATTCAATGCAAAAGCAAAGGCGAGTATACAAGTTTGGTACATACATAGCATAAGATAAAAGTGTGAACAATCCCTCATAGCAAGCATGCGATTCAAGATAAACATTAAATATGGCATGTGTCTAACATATCAAACCAAGAAAACGCAACTTGCTCATGACATAACCAAAGTTTCAGTAGAGGCGGGTCGTTAATCCTATAGCGCTACATATGTCAAGGTTTGGCTCGTACGAAGTTAATGATAAGTTCAACACATAAGAATCACCCAAATTTAAAGTATCAAGTCATCACATATACAAGCATGTTATAGGAATGTTCATGTGTTTAAACAAAAGTTCATGTGTAAGTTTCAATAGGTAAACATGTTACACCCCAAAAGTAGTAAAAGTAAAAAGGGGAAAAGTACGAGTATACTCACAAAGTTTGCATATGTTTTCCGATTATCCAATTGTTGACGAGTAGAGAATTAGAGTCCGAATGTATAAGGGTTAAAGTTCAAGTATGTTTAGAGTCGAGATTCGGTGTTTAAAACAACATAAAAATAAGATATGAGAATAACATGGAAAATAATCATTTAGTACATATGATGCTTGTTCTTGACACTAGGAAACTCGAAGGAGTTTAGATGTTTTCATGGAACAAGGTTCCATTAGAATCGTGACAAGTTATCATAGTCTAGGATGATGTAATCTAGTACCCCGACATATGAACACTAGTTCATCATCAAAGATTCGATTATTCGAATAATATATTTAGGTTATATAATATATGTCCAATAGTTCAAGCATGAGGTAGAAGATTAAAATCTTCATTTTGGTACCTCTAAATGTCATAGAAGTCATGTAGGAGGTAGGAAGATCAAGTCTTCCATTTAGGCACCTCTATGTGTTCACCACTACACTTGATGTAAAAAAAACAACCAAGGAGGGTCATGAACATACAATAAAGAATAAGAAATATACACACTAACTAAGAGAAATCATCAAATCATGTGAGGATTGTATGTTTGGACAACCCAAGTTGTTCCATAATCACTCATGTATCAAAGACAAAGTTTGACATGACTTGTGGGTTAAAAACCCTAAACAAAACACCAAGTTTATGAGGTTTAATCCTCTGATTTTAAATGTCTCAACCTTGTTTTTAAGCTTAACCAACCATGGGATAAGTTGTAAGCATTAGGACATAGGTATGAGATGTGTTGGACACAAGTTGCATAGGTTTAAACAAGTTTTTGATGAACATAAAAACAAACAGAAAGTTTATGGACTATTTCGGGGCATTTCCAGGTCTGATTTCTCCAAGGAGAAGTCTAGGAATCGAACCCCATGATTATACAAGCAAGTAGGAAAAAGAATCGAGTGAATCGGATAAGAATTGAGTGAGTTATGCCCATTTTCGTGAAGGGGTGTCAATCTACTCGAACCCTTGCTTTCAGCTACGGTTTGGAGGATGTTTTGAGAGTTTTTAGTGTTGCAAAAGTGGTAGGGAGGCTGGTTATAAGTGGTATTTATAGGGGGAAGGATTAGGGTTTCAATGGGTTGGGCTTTGGAAGTGTTTAGAAGGGGTTACACCTTGAAACTAGCCCACAAAACCCAACTATATGGGGCTGAATTTGGCTGAATTTGGGCTGCCATATTTCTTTATTTTTTTATTTTTTTAAAACATTATAATGAGTAATTTTGTTAGTTAAGTTGTGTAATAATATGCAACAATGTTTCCCCTAACTTGTAACAAGGTGAAATATGAAATAAAACATGATTTAACTAGGTAAAAAGTGTAATGTACAAGTTTTATTTACGAAGCAAGTTCCGTATTTTACAACGATTACGATGAAAGAATGGTTATAAGAACACAAGATTTCCAAAGATAGAATTTCACGTAAGGTTTCTAAATGTAGGATGTTTGAAAACGCAGGGCGTTACATCCATGGTCTTTGATTCCTCGATTGGCTTCTTGTCACCCTTTCGAAAAAGTTTATGCTTTCTGATCTGCAATTCAGTCAAGGTTGCAGATAGCTCAATGGCCTGACGGAGTGTGGTAGGGTTGCTACCAGTGACAATGTCTTGTACCGAGTCAGGCAGGCCGTCGATGTACCTTTCGATAGCCTTGTCGAGTAGGGCGACCATAGTCGGGCAAAGTAGACTAAACTCCTCAAACCTATCAGTATATGCCCTGTGTTCGCCACTATCTTGTTTCAAATCATCAAACTCCTTCTCCAACGCTCGTTGTTCATGACGAGGACAAAACTCCCTCATCATAAGAGCTCTCAGTTCAGCCCATCTTTGTGCTAGAGCAAGGTCTGCACCACGGTCTCTCATTACCCCGTTCCACCATGTAAGAGCCCTCTTCTGAAACACACTCGAAGAAAACTCGACCTTGCGATTATCCGGACACTGCACGTGGCGAAAGGTATTCTCGATGCTCTCGAACCATTGAAGAAGCCCAGTTGCTCCCTCAGAACCACTAAACTTGAGTGGTTTAGCTGAGTTAAAGTTCTTGAAATTGCATGTACCATTGTTGTTGTTGTTGGCTTGGTTCCATTGAGCAAAGAGATTTGGGAATTGAGCAGCCATCTGCTGCGCAATAATTTCTGCCAGCTCGGCAGTTGCTATCTGGTGTTCGCGTCGAGGAGGCATTCTAAAAGAGGAAAACATGAAAGGAAACAAATAAAATGGTATTGGGTAAGAATAAGATGTTACAATCACCGACCGTAATCACGGTTGATGGTCATTTGTTTGAATCATGAATCAAACAAACAACACCAAGGCTGAATCAAAGTAGATAGATCCTCATAGTGTATCGCGAAGACATGCTCGCCTATAAGTGGACACTCACCCCAAGAGTTCCCAGGTAAGAGTGACTGGTCCGATTATGTGGATTTGTACGAACACTCTAACCTTAGACAGAAAACCCAGGGTACAGGCATTCACTCTTCCAGTTCGCACGTGTTCACACTATTTAGGACCCAAAACCTTGACGAGAGTTTTGAAAATTCAAAGGGGTTCAAAACCTAGTAATCAATCATCCTAGAACAGATGATTGGTTTTCAAAGCGGTTTTGAAATTTATGTTCTTGTTGTGGTCGTCGCCTAATGATAGGTGACGGTATTGTTTTATGACTAAACGCAAGTGAACTCGCGTTAGGGTCCTAGGAAGGTTATAGACTAGGTCAAAGCATTACTAATAACCTAATTCCCTATAACCATTGGCTCTGATACCATCTTTTCTGTCACACCCCGACCACGTAGAACATACAAAACGTGGCGGAAATGTCGGGGAGTGTTGTAACAGAATTAATTGTTTCAAATCCATGGCAATTGAAGTTCCGTTTTATTGATCAAACATGAAAGTTTACATTGTTCAAACAAGAACCAAATAGTACGTAACATAAATTAACTAGTTCTTGTCTCGTTTTAAGTCACTAAGGCACAGGTCCGCCTAAGTATATCTTGATAAGTCCTATGCATCATTTCCTGAAAACACATGTGAAAATAGGTACGTCAGCATAAAAATGCCTGTGAGATACATTGGTTTTGTGAAAACGGAATTCATGACTTATGTTTGAGAAAATGTTTAGTCATGAACCTTGTAATTTGCTTTATCTTGTAAATCATTTGAAAAAAATGATAAAATCAGATGATATGTATAAATAAGAATACACTGTATGGTTAAATGGATAACCATGTAAAATGTGTTTGTATAAGATAAGTCGTTTGTAAAACAATGTCTCGTAAAAAGTGTATTCTTTGTATAAAATGTCATATGTCTCAAATTGAAATGATTCAAATAACGCTACGATATTTAATACCATACAAACACTTATATATAGGAAGTACCAGCGGCGTATCCACCATGCTTGTATCATATTACACATGCCTCGTTACTTAATCATTTACCCAAACCATCCACCATGTAAGATTGTTCTTGTATAACTCAATTGTTTATTGTGTAAACCATGTCAAATGTCTATGTTCAATGTAAATCACCAAATGTGTATGTCAATGTCAACGTGTTTATGTTCAATGTAAATCATGTAATGTGTATACCAAAATGTATCATGTATGGTAAGCGAAATGTATCAACTTAAACCATATGTAAAATGCGCAAAACAAGTCGTTGAAGTAAAACGTGGTTTAAATCAACGTTATGTTCAGTGGAAAAATGCATGCTCTATTGATATTAACATTTATGCGGTATTGTGAAATATGCATACATCCAAAGCCTTGAGACTGTGGCGATAAACCCTTAAACAAATTAAAGGTTTATCTAAGTTATGTATATCGAATTCGGTCATTCCTTACAGTCCTATCAAACCCAGGATTTCAGGAACGGGAGTTGTCAATTCCTATGGTACCACTACCTACTAACGAACGGCGTAGCTAATGTTAATGAATGTATTGTTCCATGTTTAAACAAACCAAATGTCATAACAAAAATGAAGGCATGTGATGTAAACAATTGTACTAAGTATGCTAAGTAAACATACGAAGCAGAAATGTTCATGTAAATCAATGTGTCCATATGCTGAGTAAACATATGCAACAGAAATGTTCATGTAAATCAATGTGTCCATATGCTGAGTAAACATATGCAACAAAAATGTTTATGTAAATCAATGTGCCCATATGCTGAGTAAACATATGAAGCAGAAATGTTTATGTAAATCAGTGTGTCCATATGCTGAGTAAACATATGCAACAGAAATGTAATGTAAATCAATGTACTAAGTACGCACACAATGGGCATACATAGCATGAAATGTAATGAAATCGTGTACTATAATGTACTAACAACATAGCAGGCATATGATGTGAAAACATGGAAAGCATGAAAGTAACAGATAGGCACATGTGTTTCACCCCAAAACAGTTTAGAAAACAGTAAAAGAGGGGTTCAATGTACTCACCTGAGAATGCTTTGAGTTCTTGTATAATAACCAGATAATGCTAAAGATCACGGGATATCAAACGGCACCTAATAGGTAGCTATGTTAATATACCAGACCAAAATCGGAAGGATCGGATAGTATGCGGGTTCGTAAACCAAACGAGTATGGAGACTCGTGTAATATGGTTTAACAAAGCCTACATACTAAAATGAAATGTAACATAGGTGCTTGCGACCCATCACGACCCGTTTAGGTAGCTTATGCTACCTTACGCGTCGTCGCGTAGAACGCGTTCGGAATGCCTAACATCGTGACCAAAAGGTATAACCTCGGAAGGTTATAGCTATGGTCACCTAATGTGTTGGTCGGATCCTAATGATCGACCAAATGGGTCGGGTTCGAAAGTATAAGCGATGGTTTAGATCGCTTACCTTACGACCCTATATACGCACTATACTAAAAGTGACGAGCTAAGCATGTTAGAACATGCTTAACTAAGTTTAGAAAACAAGTTTGGCATCAAAACAAATGGCTTTGATGCTCGCGAGTAGTTTGGTTACAAAATACGCAAGAATGCGCATTTTGGCCGAAACTACGACTCGTCACTGAGCCTAGATAACGTGGTGATCAGTAGGTATAGTCACTACGGACTATAACCATCGTGATCACGCTCACGTTATGAAGTTCTAATGAACTTCGCATTGACCATAAACTGGTCAATGCAGAAAGTCAACAAAACGTTGACTTTCGGACTCGAAAAGCGAATAAAAGAACGAAAGAATACTTACGGAGGGTCCCCGAATGCTAATCTAGATCAAAATGGCTCAGGTATGAAACAATGGTTCCAACTTAGAGCCTTAAGATCAGATTGTGTGGGTTTTGAGCAAAATGGGGGGGGGGTATTTATAGGAAAAGTGGAACCGTTAGGATCGTTTATCGAATACCGTGCCACGATCTTGTGCGTACACATGTCAAAATGTTGTGGTCACTGATTAATGGCCCTTGGCCTTTGATTGGGTGAAAAGGCAATTGGACCTTTCGCCATTTGAAGAGCCAATCAGCATTAAATGTGGGTTCTGCTGTACTGGGGACTCCTTACGGACCGTATGGCTTATGGCTTACGGTCCGTAAGCCCCTAGTTTGGCAGAATTGCAGTTTTGGTCCCTGCAGCACCGAAACTTGGTATTTGATGTGTTTTTGGCACGTTTAAGCCCCGTTAACCTCATTTCAAAGCTCTAAAATGATGTTAAAGTATAGGGGACTTGAAATATGCTCAAAAATATTCCGGATGTCGGTTCGTTTGGCCGTACGATCGCGATGTTCGCTTAATTACGACGGAATGCGCATAAGCGCGAAAGACGATCCAAATTGCGCGACGAATGGATTTTTCTCATGCCATACACTAAGGCATAATATAAGGATGCTTACATAAATTTTTGGATGTCCGGATGTATTCAGAACGTAAGTTATGCGCAAAAGTGCAAACTTGTGCACTTTTTGACACTTTTAGCCCCTGAATGATCCAAAAGTTTGTTTTAGCATACCAAACCCCTCAAAGCCTATTTCTAAACTATGTAAAGGATATTTATGGTATGTTTAACTTATGGACATGTTCCGGAATGTTTGTTACTGTTCAAATTGGCATACTTTCGCAGTTTGTCAAGTTTAGTCCCTGTAAGCGAATTAACTTGTTTTTGCCATACCAAAGCCTTCAAAACTTATTTCTAAGTTATGTAAGGGTTATTTAAGGTATGTTGAGTATATGTTGATGTTCCGGAGTATTTGTCGCATTAAACTGAGTACGTTTTATGCACTGGTTTGCGTATAATTCTCCAGAAAGCGATCTAGAGCTTGAAATCGAACAAGAGTTGATATGTGCAAACGATACACATATTTATACAAGTCCAAAGTATGAAATACAATATTTCATTGGTTTGGAATTTGTTTGATGGTTGAAGTGACACAGGTGTCACAATTTCGAACCTTTTTTACGTTACAGCCGAGCTGTGATCTTAATAAAAATCAAAGGATTCTATTCATAAATTCGAAAAAAAAGAAGAAATCCACAAAAAAGATGATTCGTTTTAGAGAAAAAAATGCTCGAGCGTTCTACATATTTAGTTGATGAAACTGATCGTGCCGTTGACCAAGTGTCTTGGAAGCGGAAAGCTTTAGCTTGTAAAATAAATCGCTTCAATGGATGTTACCAACAAACGATGTTATTTATATAAAATTTACGTAATATTATTTGTTACATTACGGTATTATTTTTTTTAGCATATAAGTTTTGAAAACTTTATAGAAACAACGTTGGTCTAGTGGAAGTTTGGATTTGGATATTGTCAAACAGGCTCTAGTTATATACAAGAAAGAGTGCCGTCAAAGTTTCAACCACTTGAACTGTTGAGAGGTTGTACACCACCATGCTAAATGAGAACCCGTACAACTACAATTGATGGGTGAGTAGTTTAAAGGTGATTAATGGTCAAGAAGAGCAAAAACATCCGAGTTGGAAAACTATACGAGCGAAGTTTGGGGAAGGAAACCACCAAAGATTCGTCTAGCAAGGGAAGTCTTGTGGATATCGTTGCCGAGTATACATTGAAATAGAATTGAAAATAAAAATAAAAAAAGTGTTTGGCAACTTATCGCGGAAGCAAAATGAAAAAGGAACAAAGTGCGATTAAAATAATGTTGACAAAACAAAATGATCGAGGCATCAAATCGTTCATGGAACCGCATAATAAGATCGACGAATTGTACTTGTTGTAACACCTCGAAATTTTTGTGTCCAATAATGTGTTAACACGTGTCATTTGTTTACACGTGGCATCTATAATAAATAAAGGACTAATTTTGACAAACCTTGAAAATATATAAATTCGAGGGTTATAAATGTCAACAAGGGTAAATATACTGTATAGTATCCCTAAATAATGCTTAAACCTTCAAACGAATAAATTATAGATCGTACAAAAATAAAACGCGGAAGAAAGTGAGAGATTACAAACTACAGGGGTTAACTGTGTCAACATGTTTAATAATACCTCTGAGTGACCCTTTAACGTCCCAAAGACTTTGTAACGGTATTATACCCTCACTAAAATAATATATATGAATATCGCGAAGTTTCGATATGAAACGAGAAAGTTACGATCGAATTCGAAGAAGAAGGGTTAAAAGCGTAAACAGTGAAAGTTAAGGCTTTCCAATATAATTAATAAATAACCGGGGACTTAATAATGAGGGTAATTAACCCGAGGCCCCTATCGGTAAATAACCGAGGGCCAAACCGCAAAGTTACCCCTTCAAATCCGAAAGGTCAGGCGAATCATTACGAAAGATTTCGTTATTAATGGCCAGATTCTGTAATAATTACAAAAAGATTTAAAAATCCTGAAAACTTAACCTTAGGCGACCCGCGTGAAGTTTCAACATAAGTTGAGGCGGGCCGCGAGCCTCTTAAATAACGCGTCTGTTTAATGAACTTTAGGCGACCCGCGTAAAAGAAGCATGGAATGTCCATGCGGGCCGCGTAAAGTGCCCAGATGCAGAATTGTAGTAACTACTTGGCTTTTGGACCATTTGAACGATCATGCACATAATTATGGGGCATGGGCACCCTATGCTCAACCCATACACTTAGGGGACATCTACCCATCAGCTCTGGACTGATTGTAGTGCTTGTAATGATCATAAGTTGCTTCCTTTGGCTATAAATAGCCACACCTTGTGCATAACAAATCACACAACACAAAACACTTACAACTGATCATTTCAAGAGCTCCCTAGCATTCTCTTCTGTTCTCTAATCAAGAGTTAACTTCTGTAAGTCGTTCATAACCATTTTGGTTTCACATTTCCATAGTTATAGCCTATAAACGCAACCGTCGTAACTAACGGTTGTCATTGCAATATCTTGCAAATGGTTCAGTCTTATGACGAATCAAAAATGGTTATGAGATGGTATTTATGTGGGTATTAAACCTCTAAAATGGTTCCCCCTGATCACCACTCTAACTATGTCAATTATCGAGTCAAACGCGCGGTTAAAAAGTCAACAGAAAGCTATTTTAGCGATTTAAGCATAATCTGTAATGTATATGTTATGGAACCTGTTTTGACAATCCTAAAACATGATAATAAGTATATAAACCTGTTTGCGCTCGTTTGAATCGATCATTTACTATATAGAACCGGTTCGGAGCCGAAAGTCGCAAAAGTTTGACTTTTGCTTTGACTTCAGTTCTGACCCGTTTTAGTGAGGTATAAATATACCTTAGGACTCTCTTAGGACCAGGTCAGATGTTGGTATAAGCCTTTGTGGTCGGTTCATGAGTTATCCGAGTCTTTAGCGCATTTCCGTCATTCGCCTAAAAGTTGACCGTAACGGCCTTTTTAAAATTAAAACGAGTATTTCGGACACGTGAACGGACCAAAACCTTGCTTATTAAATTATAAGCATGTCCTTAAAGTTTCACGTCAATCCGAGGTCTAGAATGAGAGTTATGCTAAAAGGCGCACTTT
The DNA here is from genome assembly GCF_002127325.2 of Helianthus annuus. Lineage (NCBI taxonomy): Eukaryota > Viridiplantae > Streptophyta > Magnoliopsida > Asterales > Asteraceae > Helianthus > Helianthus annuus. Next base: position 2,423,801 of record NC_035433.2, read on the forward strand.
TAAGAAAGTTTTATAATTAACGGCGCAATTAGCATAACGCCCATCTAACCCAAGTTTTCATCACAAAAACTTTTACCCACTATGGTAAAATAATATTTTGGGAATTTTAAAGATTTTTAATAATTTTTACCTTGCTCATAACCTGCGGTTATGGCTACGGTTCGGTAAATACCGAATATGCCCTTTTTGGCCAAAACGGGAGTTCTACAAGGTCTTTTGACCCGATTCCAGTTGCTACTGGTTTTAAATAATAAATAAAGTGTTTTAAGCTCTATAAGCTGTTCGGGAAACTCGGATTTCCTATAGAACTCGAAAAGCCTTTTTAAAGTCTTTAAAATGACCGAAAAGCCCCTACGGGGCATAATATAAACTTAAACTCGTTACGGGCATTACGGAAGGTATCCTACTGATACCAAAATACTTTTAAGGCATATTGACTTAGGAAATAAGCGTACGACTCTTATGGTTAACCGTTTCGCCTATTGCGCGCACGGTACGGCTCATGAAACTAGTTTTCGTGCAATAGCCGACATGGGTCAAATTATATTATTTGAACCCCAAAAATCCAGAGTATGAACTATAAACCCATAGAAAACAAGTCACTAAACTTGTTGGGTCCAAATCATACTCCATTCTCGGTTTTCGCCTTTGCGTGCGAATTAACCATATCTATATATCGGAATCAACCGGTTTAAGCTACGGCTAATATAAGGACCGTTAGGATTCTAAGAGGTTAATTAAAACCTTCGTTCCAGATTAGGAGCCCCAGTAAAAGCTATCGGTGACTTGATCTAAATTAAGGATTAATACTTGCAAAGGTAAATACTTTTGACTTATTTCCCCTATATGGGCTTGGGTTACGGTATATTAATACCGCTTGATTGAGCACTATATTCGTCCATCGCTTAGATGGATAACTAAATAATATGATCGGCTCATTTAAACAGTTTTGTTGCTTATAAGCCTTTGGGGGGTTTAATGACCGTTGTCCCGGATATCCTCGGCATCATTTTACGAAATGGCCACGACCATCGACATCCCGGTGTAGGCGTACACCCGGTATAAAGTTTCGACATTAAAACTAAAAGACGTAGCCGTTGGTTTCTGTACTACGGTTTTACGCAAACGTGGTGTGTCTATAAATCTTTAACCCGGCACGACCCGGGCTACTGAACGCATAAAAGAACATGTAAAACGTTCACAAGATCATTATGAATTTTCCCAAGTTAAAAAGAGTTTGTGCCTTGTGCATTCAAATCACTTTTAATAAACATTTTCAAATGTGTCAGTTGAATGTATTTACCAGTGTAAACTGACGTATTTTCCCCAAAAAGATTAAGTGCAGGTACCTAAACGTAATTGGCTGGTATTAGCTCCCTAGCGTCAGGATAAGCCTCGCAAGCTTGATTGCAGTATCTAATGGAACAATACTTTACCTTTATTTACGATCCGCTGTGGATATATTCAACCCTGTAATACATTTTGATATTACAATCAGAGGTTGAAATTTATATATTTATCTTATGCTTCCGCTGTGCATTATATAATTGTGTGGTTTGACTATATTGTTGCCAACATCGTCACGGTAATCCCCCACCGGGCCCACCGGTGAGACACGTGGAAATCGGGGTGTGACAGGTTGGTATCAGAGCCAACATTGAGTGAATTAAACACTACCCTATTGTGTTTAATCTCAGTGACACAATTGCACATACTTGAGTCTAGACAAGAACTTAGGACAAATTCGGACTATTACTCCTTTTTGTCTTTATTTTCGATTTGATTTTTAATAAGTTTTGGAGCAGGAAAATGCCACCTGTTATATTCCGAGGAAGAGGAAGGGGACGAAGAGGCCGAGGAGAAATCGTGACACATCACGATCAAGAAGCTGGACCATCTGGTACAAGACATCCTTCGATGACAAGAAGCGAAGAGCCACAGAGACGAAGAGATCTTTACGAACCAGCGAGGCATTCCACTTCGCACAGCTCGACGCCATCCTACCGGCACTCCTTTGGGCCAGATTCAGAAAATAATCCCAACAACCCACAACCTTCCTTCATACCTCTACAACGTTCGGTTTCGCACCGGAATTATGACGACCCTAGTCCATACTACGTAGCTCAGTTTAATCCGGCTGACTACATACAGGAACCTTCAGGTTTTGTTCCACTAGGGCCACAAGACCATTTTTCTGAAGATCCCATGGAGGAAGATGAGGATCCAACTGAACCAGCTCGTGGTACGCCCACGCATCCGATAGAAGTATCTGATGGATCTTCATATCATGGTCCGCAGTATCAAGGCCCAGACAGCTTTATGGCCTTGTTTGACCGACATGAGTGGTACAACACACCATCTCATCAGACATCGCAACCAAGACATCCACAGGATCCATCTGAGGATTCACGCTTTGAGGCAGTTACGCCACCACCTCCGCCACCGGCACAACCAGTTATACCTGATCCGCCGAGGCGTAGGAGGACCAATGCTCGTATGTCTACACGAGGAGGAGGGGGTAACCACTTCAGCACTCCTCGACATTCTAGTAGTAGCCACTATCCGCCACTACATGAAGAAGGACCTTCAAGTCCTATACAAGAAGCGAACTCCGCACCTACTGCACGAAATTCGCCACCATTTGGGTATGACCAACCCATACCAGCTTACACAGGTCCAACGGCTTACAACCCGTTTGAACCATCACAACCACAATACAACTACGGCTATGAGCGCGACCCATATGTGGTGTCGGCTAGATATAATGCGCGCTACCCTGACGGAGCACATGGAAACATGGGACCACCGGACTACTCAGCTCATGGGTATCCAATACCTCCCAGACCTCCAGTTCCGCATCAAGCGCCACAACCACGATTTTCTCCTCCTGAACAGGAAGAAATACTCCATCGACTAGATCGTGTGGAGAGAGAGTTCGAGGAAGAAAAGAAAAGCCACCGAGGATTTCTCAAGGGCTTGGCGAACCTACTAAAGGGCAAAAAGAAGAAACGTGACCACTAGCCCTTAATAGTAGTACTACTGTAATTTCTACTTTGAAATAAGTCCTTGCGTGGACAACTTATCGTATTTCAGTCCCTACGTGGACTTATCTTTAGTCCTTGCATGGACACCTATCTTATATTAGTCCCTGCGTGGACTTGTCACTTATTTTAAAACCTCTCTGGAGGTATGTATTATTTGAAAGACCCGTTTAGGGCAATATGTAATTGTATTTGAGATTTGGAATGTATGTTATGAGTTTTGTTTTAATATATATAAAAATAAATCAAAACCATTCCTTTTATATTGATCTGCCTAATAAAGAATCTTAAGGGGGTGAAACCTAGCTTGGGGTCTTTTAAGATCAGTCAAGATGGTACGACCTAGCTGAAAAGATTCTGATTCCCTGTTAACCTCTGTACGCATGTTAACATTCTTGGCAGATGTGATTCGTTATAATCACGCACGTCATTCATATACAATAATCCTTTGAGGATTTCAAAACCCAACTAAATGATATCTAGATCGTGGGTTAAATCACCAATGAAGGTGATCAGTACTATAAAGACATCCATTTAGTGATGCAATGCCTACGGGCCAGTACTATAAAGACATCCAATTAGTGATGCAATGCCTACGGGCCAGTATTATAAAGACATCCATTAGTGATGCAGTGCCTACGGGCCAATATTATAAAAACATCCATTAGTGATGTAGTGCCTACGGGCCAATATTATTAAAACATCCATTAGTGATGTAGTGCCTACGGGCCAACCATATTAACACATCCATTCGAGATGTAGTGCCTACGGGCTAATCATATTGAAACATCCATTAGAGGTGCAGTGCCTATGGGCCATAATAATTGTCTTATAAGACAAAAGGCAGTAGTAGTCTATGACTCTCTGTCAGAAAGAGATAAAAGAACTACGGTTCAACTCTCTATGCCTTTGATTCTATGAAATCTCGGCTAATATTATAAAACATCATCATGATTAGGCTTTATGCCGCCAATACTATTTATATAGTTGAAATAGGAGATATTCAAATCCTAATATATAATGAGTTAATAAGTTAACCGAATATGGTCTCTGTACCATGGTTGACAAATTGTCATAAAAGACAATCACATAATAATCTCCTAAAGTAAAATTTTGTTATCTTCTGTAACAGATTCAAGTTACAATGGCGGATCCCAATGGAGAGAACAGCCACACGAATGAAGATGACTATGACAATGCGTCAGTACATTTGACAGGCGCACAGCTAAAGGCTCTGATCAACAATGCTGTCCAGGCAGCTATTGATCGTCAGAATACTGAGTCTCAAGGCAGATCTGTGTCAAAACCACCCTCTAAACCAAAGACACACTCCAAACCACCCTCTGAACCCAAGAAAGATGACGACAAGCATTCGTCTACTGAGCACAGCGTTCACCGCGATAGAGAATATACTGATGCGTCCAGTGCTAAGGGTTGCACCTACAAATACTTTGTATCATGTAAGCCCCGTGAATTTACAGGGGAGAAGGGTGCGGTTGATTGTATCACCTGGCTGGACGAGATGGACACGATTGTGGACATCAGCGGGTGCGCTGAGAGGGACGTGGTTAAGTTTGTGTCCCAGTCATTCAAGGGCGAGGCCCTGGCGTGGTGGAGAGCTCTGGTGCAGGCTTCAGGTAAGTCTGCCTTATACAAGATGTCATGGGGGGAGTTTATTACCCTCATAAAAGAAAACTACTGCCCTCAGCACGAGGTTGAGAAGATTGAGGCTGATTTTGTCTCACTAGTGATGACAAACCTGGATTGTCAAGCTTATCTGACAAGCTTTAACACTATGTCACGCCTGGTGCCATATCTTGTGACACCGGAACCAAGAAGAATTGCCCGTTTCATTGGGGGCTTAGAGCCGGCGATTAAGGCCAGCGTGAAGGCCTCTAGGCCAACGACCTTCAGGTCAGTTACTGACCTCTCCTTGTCTCTTACACTTGATGCTGTCCGTCTGAGGGCACAAAGGAGCAAGGAGGCTGAAAAGCGAAAGCGTGAGGATGATACCTCACGAAAGTCCGGTAAAAAGCACCGTGGAAACGGTGAGGGCAAAAGAGGGTCGGAGGCAAAGAAGGAGGGGCAAGCTGATGGAAGACCTTACTGCAAGGTCTGTAAGAAACCTCACTCCGGGAAGTGTAGGTTTGCGTCTGGTTCACAGTCGCAACAACGGACTCCACCCTGTGGGCTATGCAAGTCCAAGGATCATAAGACAGTGGAGTGCAAAAAGATAAAGGATGCAACCTGCTTTAATTGTAATGAAAAGGGGCACATAAAGAGTAATTGCCCGAAGTATGCCAAGAAGGCAGAAGAGACTAAGAAGACAAACGCGAGAGTTTTTCGCTTGGATGCAAAGGAAGCGGTCAAGGACGACAATGTGCTTACAGGTACTTTTCTCGTAAATAATATATTTGCAAGAGTACTGTTCGATTCTGGCGCTGACAAGTCCTTTGTAGACCAGAAATTTTGCCAACTACTAAATATGCCAATCAAAACCCTAGACGTAAAATACGAAGTAGAGTTGGCAGACGGCACGATAGAAACCGTCTCTACCGTTCTAGAAGGATGTGAAATGTCCATTAGGAACCATTCTTTTCCTTTATCTCTACTTCCTTTCAAACTGGCGGGTTTTGACGTTGTGCTAGGCATGGACTGGTTATCTCGTAATCAGGCCCAAATCATTTGCGGCAAGAGGCAAATAGTTTTAAAGACTCCGAATGGTGAATCTCTTACCATTCGAGGGGATACGCAGTACGGGTTGCCCGAAGACGTATCTATGCTGAAAGCTTCAAGGTGTTTGAACAGAGGCTGTGTAATTTACATGGCTCAGGTGATAATTGAAGAACCAAAGCCGAAGATCGAGGATCTTCCTGTCATTTCTGAATACCCCGAGGTTTTTCCTGAAGAACTACCTGGTTTGCCACCAGATAGACAAGTGGAGTTCAGAATTGACATCATTCCTGGAGCAGCTCCGATAGCAAGAGCACCTTACAGATTAGCGCCAACGGAAATGAAAGAACTGAGGACCCAGTTGGATGAACTGCTGGCAAAGGGTTTTATCAGACCTAGTTCATCTCCCTGGGGAGCTCCTGTCCTATTTGTAAAGAAGAAGGACGGATCGATGCGGTTGTGCATCGACTATCGAGAACTAAATAAAGTTACCATAAAGAATAGATATCCTTTACCAAGGATCGATGATCTGTTCGACCAGCTGCAAGGAGCAAGCTACTTCTCCAAGATCGACTTAAGGTCGGGTTATCATCAACTAAGGGTCAGAGATGAAGATGTACACAAGACTGCATTTAGGACTCGCTATGGTCATTACGAGTTCCTAGTGATGCCTTTTGGGCTCACAAATGCACCGGCTGCATTCATGGATCTCATGAATCGCGTTTGCAAGCCATACTTGGACAAATTCGTCATAGTCTTCATCGACGATATCCTTATCTATTCCAAGAGTCAAGCTGACCACGAGAAGCACCTTCGTTGCATTCTCGAATTACTACAACGTGAGAAACTCTACGCCAAATTCTCGAAATGTGAATTCTGGCTAAGAGAGGTTCAATTTTTAGGACACGTTGTGAGTGAGCGTGGTATCCAAGTGGATCCCGCTAAGGTAGAGGCGGTCATGAACTGGCAAGAGCCAAAGACGCCTACCGAGATTCGTAGTTTCCTGGGATTAGCAGGATACTACCGGAGATTTATTGAAAATTTTTCGAGGATTGCTGCGCCCTTGACTTCCTTGACCAAGAAGAAAGAAAAGTACATTTGGGGCCCGAAGCAGCAAGAGTCCTTTGAAATACTGAAGCAGAAGCTAAGCAACGCACCTGTGTTGACATTACCGGAAGGTACAGATGAATTCGTAGTTTACTGCGATGCATCACATACAGGCATGGGGTGTGTGCTTATGCAGAAGGGCAAGGTGATTGCCTATGCTTCAAGGCAATTAAAGGTGCATGAAAAGAATTACACCACCCATGATTTGGAGTTGGGTGCCGTTGTATTTGCACTGAAGTTATGGAGGCACTACCTTTATGGTATTAAATTTGTGATTTATTCTGATCACAAAAAGCCTCCAGCACCTGTTCAACCAGAAGGAGTTGAACATGAGACAGCGCCGTTGGATGGAAACCCTGAATGATTATGACTGCGAAATCAGGTACCATCCCGGTAAGGCGAATGTAGTCGCCGATGCATTGAGCAGGAAAGAAAGGGTAAAACCCATTCGAATCAATGCCAAGAGCATTGAAGTTAAAAATAATTTGATTGAAAGGATTTTGGCTGCACAGCGAGAGGCTGTGTTGGAAGCTAATTATCCTAATGAAAAGCTGGGAGTAACTGTGGAGCAGTTGACTCTTAGCAAGGATGGAATTCTTAGGCTGAATGGACGTATATGGGTTCCGATTTATGGGGGACTACGAGATGTTGTTCTCCAGGAAGCCCATAGTTCCAAATACTCAGTCCATCCTGGTGCTGATAAAATGTACCAAGACTTAAAGGCAAGTTATTGGTGGATAGGCTTGAAAAAGTCTGTAGCCGCCCATGTAGCAAAGTGCTTGACTTGTGCTCAAGTCAAAGCCGAGCACCAAAAGCCGTCTGGCTTGCTACAACAGCCTGAACTTCCCGAGTGGAAGTGGGAATGCGTAACTATGGACTTCA